>NW_017307949.1:95869-188675 GCF_000935625.1 Nanorana parkeri | reverse complement strand
CAGCAAATCTGCATCTGCCGCTCCAGGCAAACGCCTTGTTTGCCTCGTGTCAGATACGCCCCTGCCGCTCGGGAATCTTCAGATATTGAGCAGTGAGAATCCTATATCAGGTAAGAATGGGACAACATTCCTCTTCCAAAACTCCAGCAACGGGTCCCCTCAGTTCCCAGACATTTACAGAGTGTTGTTAAAAGTAAAGGGGAAGCTACATTGTGGTAAAAATTGGCCTGTCCCAACTTTTTGGAGACTGCTGAACACTGAAAAATGGCCTGGCCAGGAAGGGGGTCTAAACACCTGGTCTTGAAGTGGTTAAAGTAACATTTGATATTTTTTCTATTTTCTCTTGTGAATAAAATATGGGTTTATGAGATTTGCAAATCATAACATTCTGTTTTATGTAGATTTTACACAGCGTCCCAACATTTTTGGAATTGGGGTTGTACTTCTGCATCTTAAACATGATCTCTAACATGCAATACACAGTAGTGATTGGCTGTGAATGGTCACATGCAGTTTTGTGCTTAGCTCATAACTTTTTATGCACAGAAAACAAGCTTATGGTTGCTATTTACTGCATTTCATTTCTTTATCAGGCTAAAGTGTGATTTAGAGATTGTGCAATGCTGAATGACACGTCCTCATTAATACTGGGTTGCAGGAACATTACTAGATTCAGCTTCACTTTTTCTAATGTTAGCACTAAATTAGAGAAAAGATTTATTGGCTCTCGAAGAGGAGGGTTAGAATTGACGGATTTCACAGGCTGTTCAGGGGATTTACTCAGAAATGTTTTTGTTACCAGAGAAACCAAATAGCTCAGAGTTTTACGCTGTGTTAAATTATGTCCAGCCGGACAGACCCGAGTTATTTATTAATACGAAATAAAACTTTGCTGGGAATGCTCTTTTTGCTTAAAATCAGACCTAGAATAATTTTGTGACCTAGTCTATTGCCCGCTGCCTCTCTGCCCTCTTAAAGCGACTCTGGCATTGAATATAAAAATTCAAACCCTATAAAAGAAGAAAATTCACAATGGCCTGTCCCACCACTCATTTGAGGAGTCTTCATGCTGATATAGAGCAAAATCACTGGCAGTCTTCACATTTGACACACTTCATGGTGTGTTGGATGCCTTGTCTCCCTGCCACATGCATTGGTTTCACCTGCCTACCTCCTCTACATTTCTACAGGACACACTAACATAGAGGCCGGAAGATATAATCAGAGTGCTTGGCGGGGGGGGGAGTGAGGGACCTCCAGCAAACCCAGAAGTAGAAATGAGCCAGTGCTTGGTGTGAACCCAGTTCGCCAAAGCCCACTCAAAACTCTGACCAGCACTCTTGGCCCAATCAGTGTCGGCAGTTGCGGTGGAGGCATATCTGGCCCCTTTGCGATATATAGCTCTGGCGTGGTAAATATGCCTTCCAGCAACAGATTGGGTAGGGAGGACGGGGTGGCGGTCACAGTTTTGAGCGGGTTTGGGTGAACTGGGTTCACACCAAGCCCCGCCTCATCGCTACCCAGAAGAGGCTTTTTTCTGCAAGAGAGCAAAGTTTCACAGAATGGGACTAGGAACAGGTAAGTATGACATGCCATCTTTTACTGGGAATTTTAGTTTTTATTTACTGGCGCAGACTCTCCCTTGAAGCATACATTTTGTAAACAATTTTGGATAATGTAAAAACAAAATGCTACAGTACAGAAGCCCTAATGAAATGACTTTTCTAGTACAATATTCAGTCAGCTGTGATTTTATAAAACAGGAAGAAATGAAAACAAAATTTATTTGCATTCTATGTAACTACTTTATATGCAATATGTATTTTCCTGCATTTTTTTTTCTTTTTTTTCTTTATCAGGCTAAAGTGTGATGGGCTATCTGCTGTCACCAATGGTCTGATCATGTGACTATAGCCTGAAGACTCACCAGCTCACCACTCCACTCTGCTACAGCTCTTGCAATGTCTATAGATGACCAGAGGAGGTATTTCCTTTAGAAAAAGTGGAGTTACACTTACGGCCCCCTGTCTATGGGGAGTTGGATGTAAACGCACCTGAGTCTGTTTACAACTGGTTACCTCTGACTCTGCCCAGGTCAGGAAGAAATAGCACGAAGCACCAAATAGCAGGAAGACCATTCTTGCGGTCCTGAGCATGACGGATCGGAGGTAATCGGATGTAAACAGACACATGTTGGCTTACATCCGACTGCCCATAAAGCTAATATGGAAGGACAAAGAAGAAGAGTGACATGCGTTCCATATTGCTCCAATCAGCAGTGGATCTGTGCATTGTTTCCCTGCTGATCGGAATGGACGCTGTCTGTATTAAAGGGGTCTTACTGTTACAATCGCCAACCTTTTCACTGACCTGATGGAAATTCTGTCCCGGTGTTACTCACAGGGCTTGACCATGGCAACAGGGTGGGACTTTTGGGCTACAAACATAATGATTAGCTGCCTTTACATGACATTTATTCTTACAATAATTATTTGACAGAAAAACATTTCTAGTCCATCCAAAGTTCTAACCTACAACAGTCCTTACACAGACTCAGCCCAACATGGGCTATGGAGACATAACTAATACCAGCAATCTTATATTCTCATTCAGCAGAGAACCATCACACATCCCAACTGGCTCATAAGTGAAAATGTTTACCATACATATTACAATCTGACTGTACAATCTTTATACATTGTAACATGCATGGTGAACTTTACACCTATGGATTTTTAACCCAAGTTTTTATGGCGCTACGAAATGCACACACCCCTAATCAATATGAGTATGCTGTAACTGAGCCATGAAACTATTTCTGCGTGGGCATGAGTGTATAACCTTTTAGCCTATTTTGCAGTGCCCAGCTGGCACATTGGCAGTTCCCGCCGCCAAATTCACATGATGAAATGCTTTCAGACATTGTAAGAAACCCCCAGAATACAGGAAATGTAGGGAAAAGGTCAGCTAGTTAGATTTGTAACTGAGGAATTTGTTGCTTTGTCCGAAAGAACAAAACAATCTGAAACTGGAGCCCACATGAAAATCCAATACTGACTACGGGAATTAATGAACTAATGTAACCCCGACAGAACCAATTATGTCATAACCTTGGAGTGCACCAAAAAGTGTCAGGAGCTCTGATGAGACCTGGAGAAAACCCACATTAATACAGGAAGGACATACAAACTCCATGCATATAGTCCTCCTAGTGGGAAAGCAAGTTCAAACTGAAGGTGAGATAACTAACAAATAAGAGTACAAAAGACTTACTTAAAGCCCATCTCCAAGCAAACCAAAAAACTACCCTTGTAGTGAGGCTACCCCGGCACTGCAAGGGTTAGGTCAAGGGCAGGCAACCTTGGCACTCCAGCTGTTGTGAAGCACATGGATATGTATGACACCTAGAGGCATGACAGAATTTGTAGTTTCTACCAAAACTGGAGTGCTGAAGTTGCCTAGCTCTAAGCAACTTACCCGATCCCCGATCCGCTGGTGGTCAGCGCTCTCCTCCGCTCTGGTTTGGACTGTTCCTTGAAGTCCTCACATCTAATGCAGGTCTATGGAGCCTGTATTAGTCATGATGACACCACTGGTCCTTAGACTGCCAAAGTGAAGGGGAGAAGAGCCTGTGCGGACAGGTCTAGCAGCCTGGAGGGAGTGGGGATCAGGTAACTAAAAGGGCTTTACTCCAGCTCATAGACAAAAAAGAGCACTTAACCCTTGCAGTGTGGGAGTAGTCCCATTGCAAGGGTAGTTTTTTGGTTTGCCTGGAGATGGGGTTTTAAAGCAGGATGAACAGCAGCAAGGGAGTGATAACAATGGCAAAGATGAAGGTAAACTTGCTAGTGGTGACCTGGGCCTTCAACAGCCCTGTCAGATAGTCAACCGAGGTTGGTGACCACAAATTTATCTGCTGCAAATAAGCAAAGCTCTATGGTCAACTTCCTGCCCTCAAATTGTAATGTGACAATGAAGGAGCAGCAGTAAACTTATGGGGCTATCTTTATGCTCACTCTGCTCGCTCCACCTGTTAGCATATTCCTTTACAGCACACATGCATTCACTAGAGCCTTATTGGCCATATATAGGCTGCATTTGTGTGCGTTGCAATAAAATGATCCAGGCATATATTATATTTCAACACGGTGCACTACAATACATTGCAATGTGCTGCTACACATACGGTAGAATGAATTTCCTTTCAAAAAATGTTTAATAAAAAGTAGAAAGAAATCAAGCACTTGTAACCACGCACTGCAGTGCATGCTAAAGCACGTGTTATACACACCATAATATGTGCCTGCTAGTGTGAATAGACCCAATGCACCAATACACGACAATGTGTGTAGTGTACATGCGTGTCCGCGTCCAGGGACTGTACATGTGGATACCCAACAGCTGATTTGTGTGTCGGGGTGTCATTGATTTTTCACAGGCTTGCCGGAACATCTGTGACTCCCGGGCCCTCCTGCGCACTGTACGGGCCTCTGTTCCCATGTGAATGAGCCCTAAAACTAAACCACACATGTACAGAACCGTCACTTCAACTATTAAAATGTTTTCACAGTTGGAAAGTGAAATGTATCTTAGCCTGGGGTCAGAGGTATAAACAGCAATCAGCGTCCTTGGGAAAAGTCCAATGTTAATACATGGAAAATATTTTCGAAATGGTTGTGAAACAAGGTCGTCTAATATTTCACATGCACTGTACAATAAGAGATAACAAAGTGTGTTCTCTGCAAGATCAGCTATCTGCCAATGATAACGTACTCAGTTTCTGCACTGAGATAACCAGCAAGTCATCACTGAGCTGTGATTATTAATTTATGCATGGTTAACAACAGTACAATGGATTGCACACATAACAGATCATGAACATGACATGAGACTGTCAGTTAAAGGCGCGTTCTGGTCAGCCATGAATATTTTGCGTCCAGACTGATTCTGCAGTTTAAAGTAGAACAAAACCAGAACTAGATTACACATAGTTTGCTAAAGCACTATGAGGGGGATATACAGTATCTACATTAAAACAGAATCTGGAGCAGATATCCATAGTAACCAATCAGTTTATCTCATGTTCAAGGCTTTGCTGAACAAACTGAGAAAGAAGATGATTGGTTGCTACGAGCAACTGCTCCAGATTTTGTCTGCTCCGGTTTCAATAAATTCCCCTCAGTATATCATTAACAATTACCTTGTTTTACTGTTTTCACCTTTTTTATCTTCTTTTCATCTCAGTGCAATGATCTCTATTTTGTCTACATGCACTCGCTCCAGCATCCGCTGCTCACCATTGCTCTGGGCCAGCTTCCTGATAATAGTGGGCCATACCTAAACAATAGAGGATCTATTAATAAACAATTTGCAGAGCCATCTACCCTGGGAATCTCTATGAATATCCGTTCTATGGAAATAGAGGCAAAAGTTCATAGATCACAAGCCCTCAGGGGCAGGGCCCTCCTTACCATATTGTCTTGAAATGTGTTGTAATTGTAATGTCTTCCTTATATTGTAAAGCGCAGCGCAAACTGTTGGCGCTATACGAATCTTGTATAATAATAATAGTATATATATTTAGGTTGAATGTAACGTTTAGAAAATACTGTATTTTGGCCCCTGGATGGTGCTGAGCATAGGAAATAAATACAGTAGCTTGTTTCCCATGCTCCTCAGCTCCCTCTAGTGGCCATAATGTGGTATTTTCTAAATGTAACATTTGACCTGAAAAGAAATATACTACAAACATGAATTTTTGCCTCTATTTGCACAGGATACATGTTTAACCCCTTTGTATCCACTGATGTACATAGTATGTCAGTGACAGCACGGCCCTGTAAACAGACTCCCAGCAGCTAAAGCTCTGTTTACCTTGGTAAAGCCGGCTGCTGGCTTTACAACAGAGGCAATTCTGGCGGCTTCTGCTGCCTCCAGATCGCCTATATAGGCCGGTAAAGTGCCCCCCAAGCCCGGAACCCACGCCGTGTTTGCCAGGCTCCGCTGCCCATCCTGCGGGCCCGGCATGTTGGGTGCCGGCGGGAAGCTGGGGAAGAGACCAGCGAACTTCCGTTCACTGATCTCCTCTCTGCTCTATGAGAAAAGGAGGGGCGCGTATTGCATCACTTCCGGTCCCTGGGCTGTCAGTTCTGGGCTCCTGAAGCCGAGCAATAAGCTATTGAAGTGCGATCTGCACTTTAATAGCTTATTTCAAGTGGAAACGGGGGGGTTAGCAATTAAGGTAAAGAAAAGACAAAAACCAGTTTTTAAAAATAATATAGAAAAAATAATTGTAAAAATAATTTTACAAAATGTTTAAAGTCCCCCGTGAGCATGCGTGCATTTGTGCTTTCGGGTGTGCCTATGTACGAAAACGTTGGTCGCTGTACACATGTTGTGTATCACCACACATGCCATAGTGAGAGCAATAATTCTAGGGACAATATTTACGCGTATCTCTAAACGGATGACCTGTAGGGCTTTTAAAGCGTCGTCTATGGACTTTTTGAAGTTTATTGCCGTTTCACGGACGCACGCAAAATGGGTATTTTATTGTTTTTGGGGCACTAAAATGAACTTAAGTGCATTTTTCACAAAATGTTTGGGTTTGATAAAAAGTTGCGCCAATATCGTGCAACATAAAATTTTTATTCTACAGGGTGTTGGCTCTCAGAAAATATATAATGTTTTGGGGGTTTGATGTAATTTTCAGGTCTAAAATGTGGATTATATAATGTGTGCAAAAAAAAAAGGCCTTAGCAAAAGGGTCCTTATGGGCTTAAAGAGATTCACTTTTATAACAGGACGTGCCTAAACCTTCATGGCAGGATCACCAGGGAGATTGTAATGAAAGCTGCAGATTTAAAAAAAAAAAAAAGGATTAAAAACTTTACAAAATGACATTACAACGGTAACACTTGTAGGAGACATTTTACATAGAAGTAAATCAGTTATGATATGTGCAATATACAGTGTACTTGTATGATCCGGCTAACTATTGGCACAGAACTGTTTTACAATACTGAGCAATGAGAATGCTGTCAAATCTTTTAATCTCACTGTGGGATTGTTTTACTGGGTTAGGGGTAAAGATCAGAAGTTAAAGGAGAACTATGGGGTTAAGTCTTTTCCCCATAGTTCTCCTTAGGGTAACGGGAGGACACAAACTAGCGTCCTCCCGTCACCCTAAGCTCAGTATACCGCTAGCTGCTGCGGCTAGACGCCGCAGCTGAAGCGGATCCCGACAATTGTGCCGGGATCCGCCCAGCTGCGTGACTGACAGCTGGCTCTGCCTATCTAAAGGCAGAGCCAACTGTACCCGCCCCCTCCCTCGTCCGTTCCGCCAGTCAGCGCTGGCGGATCGGAGCGGAGAGGGGGGAATCCAGCCCCTCCCCTGTCACGGCAGAGAGCCGTGACAGGATCGAGAGGTGAGCGAAGGCCGGTATGTGTTCGCTCACCTCCCGATCTACTGAGCCGACCTGTGACAGTCTCAATGTCACAGGTCGGCTAGAACTATAAGGTGAGTGAAAAGCACTCACCTCATAGTTCTCCTTTAAAGCTGCTGGACTCTG
This sequence comes from Nanorana parkeri, assembly GCF_000935625.1. NCBI lineage: Eukaryota > Metazoa > Chordata > Amphibia > Anura > Dicroglossidae > Nanorana > Nanorana parkeri. Next base: position 181,104 of record NW_017307949.1, on the reverse strand, counting down.
GGACAAGCAAATATTGTCTTAATACAAGCCATGTGTGTTCTTTCTTGAATCTTGCTGAGCTTTGTGTATTTCTTCCAGATCTGTGCAGTAATCCAGTGTGAAACTTTGTGTCAGGAGCTTCCTGTAATAAAGACCAGTCACTGCTGCTCTCTCTCCGTGTGCAGGGTGACTGGTCTTGTCTCCACCCCCCTCCTGTTGTTTTCTGCAGGCAGTCTGTAGTGGGAGGAGCCTGCTGGGTCCCTCCCATATCTTTGCTCAGGTTATATACAGCACAGTGATGATGTCACTGCTACATTTACAGGGCAATATCTGGCTGTAGAAAGGCATTTGGTGCACACAAAGTGGATTACCATTCTCTGTGGCGATCGAGGAATGTGTCTGAATAAAAGTTTTTGTGCCTGGAGTTCAGCTTTAAAGGAGAACTATGAGGTGAGTGCTTTTCACTCATCCTCATAGTTCTTGCCGACCTGTGACAATGAGACTGTCACAGGTCGGCTCAGTAGATCGGGAGGTGAGCGAACACATACCGTCGCTCGCTCACTTCTCGATCCTGTCACTGCAGAGAGCCGTGACAGGGGAGGGACTGGATTCCCCCAACCCCGCTCCGATCCTCCAGCGCTGACTGGCAGAACGGACGGGGGAAGGGGCGGGTACAGCTGGTTCTGCCTCTAGATAGGCAGAGCCAGCTGTCACTCACGCAGCTGGGCGGATCCAGACAGAATTGTCGAGGATCCGTTTCAGCTGCGGTGTCTCAGTATACCGCAAGCTGTAGCTCGCGGTATACTGAGCTTTGGGTGACAGGAGGACGCTAGTTTGTGTCCTCCCATTACCCTTCGGAAGAACTATGGGAAAAGCTCTAACCCCATAGTTCTCCTTTAATAAAAGAAATGCTTTTAGTATGAAATATACTGAACTATTCCAGTTGGCAAAGTGATTTCTTTGGACTCTTTTATCGGAGGGGAACAATAGTTATGATTTTTGGATGGACTCTGGTTGTGACATACAGTGCTTATGTATATATTTATTGGCTGGGCAGCACTACTTGTACAGATAAATTACAGGGATTTTATGTTTCTTATAATTACAAAGTTGACGCACATCTTTATAACGTGTTTTCTTTTTATCATAGTGTCATAGTTTTGTGTTGTTTACATTGACTGAGAAATGGTAATAATAAATGATATCACACATGTAAGTGTTTCAGGACAAGCTCGCAGCCATTTTAAACTATAATGTATTACATTTGGATAGAGCAGGGACGGATTACAGCAGGAGTAGGCAACGCCAGCCGTTGTGGAACTACAAATCCCATGAGGCATTGCAAGACTCTGACAGCCACAGGCATGACTCCCATAAGCAGAGGCATGATGGAATTTGCAGTTAAAGCACAGCTGGACGGCTGGAGTTGCCCGCCCCTGAGTTAGAACTTCTGTCAAGTTTTTATTTCTGACTGAATGCCTGTTGGGGAGAATTATCCTTACTTCCTGTCGAGACAGGAAGTGATGGGAAATCTCACCAACAGAAAAATAAATTTTTAGTGCAGTGAGGAATGGTTAAACCTTCTGGCAATGTTTGTATATTCCTGCCCCTGTGACAGACTCACTTTGTTGGTGAGTGACTTTATAAAAAACTATGGTACTCCCATTGGAAGGGGGAATGGACATTGTGCAGGGATTGGCCGTGACGTCAGGCCCTTCCTGTAGACTAATAATCCTAGAGGCATCCAGGTGTCACAGGACAGGAAGTGAACACCCAAATGGACTAACAGACGGGTTAAAAACCTACAGAAATGTTAGCCCTCCCCCAAAACGGCAAAAAAAAACTTGGAGTTGTGTAATTAAAGTCCTGCCTAATAGTAGGAGCCAGGTATAATCTTATTATTCTATCTGTGTGCCTCTCTGAAACTGGTCTCACTTTGTAAGTAAGGGCCAAGCCCTGCACAATGGGCATTCCCTCCATCCAGGGAGAGAACCTTAGGGGTTTGTAGGGTCACATTCAATAGACAGTGGCTATGCTCAGCACCCTGTTGTAGGGGAGTGAAACTAAACCAAGAAGGCACACAGCAAAGTGTTTTCTGGTTAAAATGCCCCCATCCAAATTTACCAAGATTTGATGGGTACAGCCGCTCTATTGTTTACATTCCAGCACCACATTGCTCCCTCTGCTGGCCACACCTGCACATTACAGACTCCTATGGGCAGTCCCCAGTATGAAGATGGACATGGCCAGGATGCAGCTGGATGTCAACAAACAGAAGAGCACCAGCACACCAAGAGTATTGTAGTCCAAAGTGTTTGCTTTTTGAAACGTCATGTCATCAGAACTAGCCACACAGGGTCCCCTTCATCAGGCTCGTCATTGCTGAACCTGATGAAGGGGACCCTGTGTGGCCCCAATTTGAATTGGGGCTTTACGGTAAGGAGTGCGACAAGGCAACTCTACATTCAAAAAGAAGAGCAGACACCCCAGGATCCTGGTAAGTATAGATCTGTGGAGGGAGAGCATGGGATTGGTTAGGCCGTGGGGTAAAAAGAATGAAGTACACTTTATCTAAATGTGCACCTACTCTTCAAAGCCCAATGTCAGCCGCCTGTTTTGTATACAGTAGGGAAGGTTAAAGCTTAATTTTAGGCAGATATAAAGGAAGTTAATGCAGCTCTATATTCATGAATATATTATTGTATGCATTTTTGAATGGAAGCAGTGAATGTACCTACGCTATCTCACCGAAGTGAGTACACCCCTCACATTTTTGTAAGTATTGTATTATATAATTTCATGTGACGACACAGAAGAAATGACACTTTGCTACAATGTAAAGTAGTGAGTGTACAGCTTGTATATCAGTGTACATTTTCTGTCCCCTAAAAATAACTCAACACACAGCCATTAATGTCTAAACCGCTGGCAACAAAAGTGAGTACACCTCTAAGTGAAAATGTCCAAATTGGGCCCAAAGTGTCAATATTTTGTGTGGCCACCATTATTTTCCAGCACTGCCTTAACCCTCTTGGGCATTGAGTTCAGCAGAGCTTCACAGGTTTCCACTGGAGTCCTCTTCCACTCCTCCATGACGACATCCCGGAGCTGGTGGATGTTACAGACCTTGCGCTCCTCCACCTTCCGTTTGAGGATGCCCCACAGATGCTCAATAGGGTTTAGGTTAGGGTTGCCACCTGTCCTGGATTCACCTGGACAGTCCGGGTTTTGAGTCCTTCATGTGCTGTGTCTGTGTTACACCCGGAAACAGAACTTGCAGGACTCAAAACCTGGACTGTCCAGCTGAATCCGGGACAGGTGGCAACCCTAGTTTAGGTCTGGAGACATGCTTGGCCAGTCCATCACCTTTACCCTCAGCTTCTTTAGCAAGGCAGTGGTCGTCTTGGAGGTGTGTTTGGGGTCGTTATCATGTTGGAATACTGCCCTGCGGCCCAGTCTCCGAAGGGAGAGGATCATGCTCTGCTTCAGTATGTCACAGTACATGTTGGCATTAATGGTTCCCTCAATGAACTGTAACTCCCCGGTGCCGGCAGCACTCATGCAGCCCCAGAACATGACACTCCCACCACCATGCTTGACTGTAGGCAAGAGACAGTTGTCTTTGTACTCTTCACCTGGTTGCCGCCACACACACTTGTCACCATCTGAACCAAATACGTTTATCTTGGTCTCACCAGACCAGAGGACATGGTTCCAGTAATCCAATAGTCTGCTTGTCTTCAGCAAACTGTTTGCGGGCTTTCTTGTGCATCATCTTTAAAGGAGAACTATGGGGTCAGGGCTTTTCCCCATAGTTCTCCTTAGGGTAACGGGAAGACACAAACTAGCGTCCTCCCGTTACCCTAAGCTCAGTATACCGCGAGCTACAGCTACAGCTCGCGGTATACTGAGACGCTGCAGCCGGAGCGGATCCCGACATCGATGTTGAGATCCGCCCAGCTGGCTCTGCCTATCTAGAGGCAGAGCCAGCTGTGCCCGCTCCCTCCCCTGTCTGTTCCGCCAGTCAGCGCTGGCGGATCGGAGCGGGGAGGGGGGAATCCAGCCCCTCCCCTGTCACGGCAGAGAGCAGTGACAGGATCGAGAGCTGAGCGAACCCGGTATGTGTTGGCTCACCTCCCGATCTACTGAGCCGACCTGTGACAGTCTCATTGTCACAGGTCGGCTAGAACTATGAGGTGAGTGAAAAGCACTCACCTCATAGTTCTCCTTTAAAAGCGGCTTCCTTCTGGGACGACAGCCATGCAGACCAATTTGATGCAGTGTGCGGCATATGGTCTGAGCACTGACAGGTTGACCCCCCCACCCATATAACCTCTGCAGCAATGCTGGCAGCACTCATGCGTATATTTCCCAAAGACAACCTCTGGATATGACGCTGAGCACCTGCACTCAACTTCTTTGGTCGACCATGGCGAGGACTGTTCTGAGTGGAACCTGTCCTGTTAAACCTCTGTATGGTCTTGGCCACCGTGCTGCAGCTCAGTTTCAGGGTTTTGGCAATCTTCTTATAGCCTAGGCCATCTTTATGTAGAGCAACAATTCTTTTTTTCAGATCCTCAGAGAGTTCCTTGCCATGAGGTGCCATGTTGAACTTCCAGTGACCATTATGAGAGAGTGAAAGCGATAACACCAAATTTAACACACCTGCTCCCCATTCACACCTGAGACCTTGTAACACTAGCAAGTCACATGACACCGGGGAGAGAAAATGGCTAATTGGGCCCAATTTGGACATTTTCACTTAGGGGTGTACTCACTTTTGTTGCCAGCGGTTTAGACATTAATGGCTGTGTGTTGAGTTATTTTGAGGGGACAGCAAATGTACACTGATATACAAGCTGTACACTCACTACTTTACATTGAAGCAAAGTGTCATTTCTTCAGTGTCGTCACATGAAATTATATAATAAAATATTTACAAAAATTTGAGGGTTGTACTCACTTCGGTGAGATACTGTATATTTTAAGAGGCCTCTTGCAGTCTTTGGGCCGAGTGGGAGAATTAGCACAATGAGCAAATCAGTTGTGCTATAGTGCAGAAGCACGCTGATAGAAGGTGAGAGCAGAGTGACATCTGTCTGCTGTTTCTACTTTCACTGTCCAATCACATGCTCCTGAAGGGACGAGACCTGTGTCACTGAACAGCAGCAGAAAAAAAATCAGGTCTTTTGCCCCGCCAAAGCTGTGCAAATCTGATAACTAGATGGACAGAAATAGTTATCCTTTGACAGGTAAAATAACCCCCTTGTATGTATTTATAGACATCCCACCTCTCCCGGACTAGCTATTGCACCCGCCCATTGCTGCTGTCAATCAGGAGGATCTGAAGTTCTCCATCAGGTCCTCAACATGTGATTGACAGCAGCAGAGGGCAGGTTCAATAGCCAGCTTGCTATTGGATATTGCAAATTGAAGTAGCCAATAGCAATCTAGCTAAACATTCCTATGCTTTTTAAAAAAAATTAATATTCTGACGGCAGCAGCTGTCGGAATACAAAAAAAACCAGCAGATAGCGAAGAAGCTATTGCTTCCCGTGCTATCTGCCATAATTTCAGGAGGGTCCCCTCCCCTCCCCCGCAGATGGGGGAGAGGCGCAGAGGGCACCTCCCTGAAATGAGAAGGGCACCTCCCTGAAATTGCTTTCTTCAGGTTGGGATCCCTGTATTTAGCTTTTTGCTTGGAGTTCGACCTTGATAAGCCGCTGACCTTTCTATTCATGAGGCAGGGATTGATTACCATTTCTGCCAATAACCTCCACTTGTTTCAGCAGTGCCATAAAGCACAAACAGCTCACCCGTCACCACAAAACTAACAAACTTAGCAAAAGCGCCGCACAGTTGCCAGGCCGCGCATGCGCAGTAAAACTTTCCGAGCTTACCATAGTACGCATGCGTACTAGTTCTACATTCCTGCCGCAAGCAGTTTTTTTTTTTTTTTCTTAACTCGCGGCACTGCGCGCGGCCTAGTCCTCCCGTACCATAGAGACGGGTGGCTAGAGCGGTCGGCTGTACCATAGAGAGTTCGCTGCGTATCCTACACATCTGTGAGGAAGGAAGGACTTCTGTGTGCGCGCGCGGTGGTTCGGGACAGCAGATCCCGGGAGGTGAGTTCCGGCGGTTTGGGGTTGTCAGGCCTTTGGTTTTAGCAGACGGGGAGCTGGCCTGGCGAACAGTGGCCCTTCGATAGTGAGGGAAGTACAAGTACCAGCATGCCCTGTTGTGTATACTTCCGCAGCAGCTGGATGACTGCAGAGATCCAGTGCCTGACAAGCCTGCCATATAGTCCTGACTTCCAGGGACAGCTCCAGGTCCTTCAGATGTGTCCCTGGAAATCATTGGGTCTGAGCATTAAGCATGCTTGTTACAAATGAGCAGGTTTTCATGCTATCCAGGTTCTTGTAGGATGTCTTGTACAATCCAGGGGGGACCTATAGATCAAATATTGTAAAATGTGGCCCTAAAGATTAGAGGATGCCTAAAGGCCAAACTTTCCTTGGTGTTAAATAATATAGGGAAGGGTAAAGCCCATTTTATTTTTTTGCCATCTGTCTCCAATTGGGAAGATTTCACTTCCTGGCCTGTATACTCAACAGGAAGTGAGAGGGAATCTTTTCTTGCACAGCTGTCAGTTGAACAGATACCCCTTCCCCCATGGAAGTTTTCCCATCGCTTCCTGTTCTGAAACGGCTATACAAGTTTGAATCGTCCAACACTGTCTGTGTGGGGGAAAATGGTCATCGGGTGAATCTACTCAGAAAACAAAACCTGACTGACTTTAACCCTTCACATTTCTACCCAAAACTGTCTTTATATATTTCTGAAAATGAATGTCCATCCAAAAACTTTTTGATACTGGGGAAGGACTAGAACCTCCATCCAAAACGGAGAGTAGTATCTAACTTTCTGAATTCAAATCAAACAAATATACATTGCCCAGCAAAGTATTTCTTTACAATTTTACCCAAACACTTACATTCATCATGTTTCTGAACAGCTCCAACTCTCTCAGCTCGGCTTCCCTAAACGTCCTGTCCAGTATAAGATCACAAGGGACAGAGCAGTCCCCAGCAGCAGCCCATCTATTAGCAATGATAAGGGAGGAGGGGAATGACTTGCTGTGTCTGTGGAGACACACACAGCTGACTAACGCACACAAGGGTGGCTCCTTAGGACCCTGCAAGGGAAAGGAGACACCCTACAACAGGATATTAGGACCAGTGCTGATGGGACCAGCTGATTCTGCAGGAAACTAAAACTTTTAAACATCAAAGAGCAGGATCCATTGTATGTGATTTAATCAGCACTTGACAGCTTAAAAACCTTTTAGACTTTATCACTTTAACACTGCGTGTTCTGGTGTGGAAGGTGCGTTGCCATTAATTTGAATGACACCCCAAACGAACCTCCCACCCACAGTCTGATCGCCTGACCCGAATGCCGAGCATTCCATTGCAGTACGACTTAGTGACCAAGGACAAATGTGGGCCCTGAGGTTACAAAGGTTGAGAACCGCTGTATTAAAGTGTTGCTTTAAAGTTACAGAAACTTGTCAGTCAAAGTACCGCAGCGCTGAATACTGAAAAATGGCCTGGCCAGGAAGGGGGGTCTAAACACCTGGTCATGAAGTGGTTAAACAGTTCCCTGCATACAAATAAAAGAGGCGGACTACTTCTGCAGCAGTCTGCGCCACTGATCTTTGCTCCCATAAAGCAGCACAGCCTCAGTCAGAATCTTCAGCATTTGACACTGCCATGTGTGTTGGATGCCTGTGTTCCCTCTGTGCGGTGTGGTTCTGGTCTCTGACCCCCTTCATTGCTGCAGGATACAGCGGATAGGGGACAGGCATTGGACACATCCCCGCAAGTGTTCAATGCTAAAAATGGTAACACTTCAGCAGAGCAAAGATCAGTGGAGCCAGTTGCAGGAGAGGTGAGCTTAATATCTGTTTAACATTTTATATTTTACAACAACTAGGGATCCACCAATACTGGAATTGGTGCTGATACCGAGTATTTGGGCATGTACTCGTACTCGCCCAAATGCTCCAATACTTACCCAGATACTGGAACTTCCAGTCAGAGAGCAATAGTCAGCCTCCTATTTGCCATTTTAAATTGCAGTAGCCAATAGCAGGCTGGCTATTGCACCCGCCCACTGCCTGCTGTCAATCGGCAGAGGAGGACCTGAAGGAGAACTTTCTCCTTCAGTTCCCTTCTCTGCTGATTGACAGCAGGCAGTGGGCGGGTGCAATAGCCAGCCTGCTATTGTGATTTTAAATAGCCAATGGAAGGCTGGCTATTGCTCCCAGCCACTACATGCTGTTTTTACATTCAGCTGCCTCAGCAGGCAGCTGTCATTCCCCAGTGAAGTGGAAAGGTGACACTATGGGGTCTAATAGACCCCATAATGTCACATTAAAGAGAACCTGTCATCTCAAATGTGCTATCACGTATGTGATGGCAATGACCTTAAAAGAAAAAAAAATGTAATAAATAAAAAGTTAAATACAATTAAAAATACCCCCTAAAAAGTCCCCCAACCCTGCAAACGTTCCCATACTAATGGAAACACAGGTTGGGTGCACCGATGTATGAAAGCAACGAATGCGCTGCGCATGTCGGGTATCGCCGCGTGAGCCGGATTGAGAGAAATCATTTTCCGGACAATATTCATGGCTAACTCTAAACTGATGACCGGGCTTTTATGTATTTTAAATATAAGTTTGGCTATTTTATTATTTTGGCGTTTTACAATTCATATTATTTGAAATCCATGAAACTAATTTCAATGTCTAATATAATACATACAATTATTTAAAAAAAAAAAAGTGGGAAAGGTAATTTTTGGTTTTGGCCTGACAAATTCTGCTGCAGGAGGCGTGTTGTGGTGCCATTCATTTCAATGGCACCCCAAACGCGCCTCCCGCCCATAGTGTGATCGCCTGCACTGGAACCAGCGGTGTATTTTGGTTTTGTGCTGCCCTAGGCAAGACTAGACCCGGGCACCCTCCTTAATCTAAATTTGCCCCACCCCTTCCTGTTTAGGACATTTAGCGCACACGGGGTCTCAGGAGAGCTGTGCAGGGTTTATGGTGGGGTCTATGGTGGGCTGTGCAGGGTCTCAGGAGGACTGTGCATAGTCCCTTTCGCGGCATACATGTGCTGCTCTCTTACCTGCAGCTTGAAGTGCCATCAGTACCAACAAGATACATTGCAGTCCTTAGTCTGCTTCTGGGACATCCCACCATCAAATCACATGCTATGGCTAGCCCCAAGCCACCCGCTGCTTCTTTTCCACCCCCCCTGTACAAAGCCAGCTGGACCGCATCTCACTGGACCCTCCCCTCCACCGGGCAGTTCTCTAATTAGGCAGCCGCTCTTATGGCCTTGCGGCCGCCTAGTTTGCCTCATTAGGCAGCCACCACTGCCTGATTCTGTGATGCCCAGCCTCGGACCACTGGGAAAGTGCAAGTCCGGCTCTGTCATAAGTCTGGCTCTGTCCGCCTCATTGGTTTGGGGTGGCATTTTCTGCCGCCCCCCTGGAAAGGGCCGCCCCAGGCAAATGCCTAGTTTGCCTTGCAGTAGATACACCCCTGACTTGAACGCACATAACCTCAATGCCTTGCATTCCAGTGCAAAAAATGTGCATGCAGGTTTATTCTGAAGTAAACTTTGCTTGTAACATTCCATTTGTATAATTCTTTCTAAATAAAAGATGGTATTACATCATAATCGTTAGTTGCAGTCCTAATGGAGCTGGCTCCTAAAAAAATCCTGCTGACTCCTGAATGTAGTATGCATTTATGTACACCTGCGTTGAAGAATATCTGAACCCAAGAACAAAAATGTGATATATTGGTGGCAGCATTAGTTTGCTTTTTTTAGGCTAAACAAATTATTTTCAACTATCGAAAGAAACCTATTTATTGTACCAGAATTCCATTGTAAGATTCTGTTTAGTGAACTGATATCCTGAACAATGTGATCAGCATTTCCAGCCATCTTCTGTGAACTACAAAACACTGCTCAGCTGTGTTATGGAGATGAGCAGGAGGAGTTTGTAGTCCAAGTCAGGTGTGCAGCAATGCTGATCCTCCATAGGTACAGTTCAGTGAGTAAGCGCTCTCACCCCTGGGCAGGAAATGTGTTTCTGGCAGGATCACCAGGCACACAATAAAGGGAACATGCCTGTAAAAATACAACTAACGCAGCCACCACATCTAAGGACTGCTAAGCTGCAATGTATTATATTTTTGTTCTTGGACTTAGATCAGCATCAAACTTTTTAAGAACAGTAAATATACCAAGATGGCATCGTAGAGCTCCAGTGTTTTTAAAGGCTTCCGGGCTATGAAGTCCTTTTTCTTTATGTATTTTTAATTGCTTTCTGTGCACAGCAATAAAGAGATTCTTTCTCCCACATAGGTGTGATTATCCTTCAGGGAAAGGCCTCTCCAGCCTCTGTTTATACCTGCAGCCAGTGTGCATCAGTCCCTAACAATGCCAGCCGCTGTGGTGGACAATAGCCAGGTTATATGTGAGGTATGGGCAATCAACCTGGAGGAGGAAATGCGTAAGATCAGAGAGCTTGTTCGCACCTATGGATACATTGCAATGGTGAGTGCAGTTCTTTCTCTACGCGATCGGCTTACCTTACAGGCAATGGGGGGAATTTACCAAAACTGGAGCAGACAGAATGTGGAGCAGTTGCCCATGGCAACCAATCAGCTTCTCTCTTTAGTTTGCTCAGTTGAGATTTGAAAATGAGAGATATAAGCTGATTGGTTGCAGTGCAAATCTGCTCCAGATTTAGTCTGCTTCAGTTTTGATAAATTCCCCCCTGTGTATTCTTTTCTTTTTTTAAATCAACGTGTAAATGAGACTAGCTTGGGGTAAATAATCTTCTTAGTATGAGGTAATGTTGTTTTGGTGCATAATTTGTAATTTTAGATTGTAAGCCCTCAGGGGCAGGGCCCTCCTTACCATCTTGTCTTGAATTGTATTGTGATTGTAATGTCTTCCTTATATCGTAAAGAGCTGCACAAACTGTTGGCACTATATAAATCCTATATAATAATAATATATGCAAGAGAGCAGCCATGTTTGATTGTTACATGCTATACAATAATTTAGCTTTGCTGATCCTTTCATCTCACTTCACGTCTACGGACAGTCTGCTTAGATTAGTAGATTCTGTTCAGTTTTTAATGATGCAGAACACCCACAATGCCTTTGGGAATAAAAAGCTATGTAATCTTTGCCATGGCTTTAGGTCACATGAAGGATCAGCTTGGTTTTTTTTCCACAACTATACAGAGTTGCTTTTTTTGGAATGCATTCTGGCGTTTCTGTTGGAGCAGGACTGCTTATTATTAGTGCAGAGACTCTCTTGGCATAGGACAAAGTGAGCATGCAGCAGAGTGGAGGTTAGTGTTTGGGCTTAAAGAAAAAAATTTGTATTTTCCCCTGGAGCTCCGATATACTATATAAATCCCTTGAAATGCTCTCTATATTTGGTCCTCTAAGGTCATGCAACCAGGGTTAGGTAAGCAGAAAGATAGGGGAGTGTTCCAAGTGAGGATCACAGAAAGTGGTTGCTTAAACAGACCGAGACCATTAAATCTTATAAAAATATAGGCTGGCTTTATTATGTTTTACAAAACATCAGTTTCTTTGCAACAACACTTCCGCTTCTTACTGCACAATAAAAGAAACAACGTTGTTTGTGACACTCAAACACTCATTCATACACCCTAGGGTCCCCACACATACGGCGACCAAGCTTAATCCCTGTAGAAACGAGGGAATACTCCCAAATGAAGCACCTGATAATAATCAGTGCTAACCCCTTGACAAACGATGGTTTGGAGTGTGGACAGAATAGATCAAGTAGGGCAACTCCTTGTATAGGTATCCCGATGTCTGATGGATACTATCTATCAATTGGTGATTGGTATAGGAAGTCTCTGTAATTTACCATGGATAGAGGAAGGGGACACATTCCTGTATGAATAAGGTGTAGTTATGGACTTTCATATATCCGTGTTTTTTATTAATCTCTTTAAGGAGGCAAAAGTCCCTCACTTGGTTTCCTAGGTCCTCTAGACCTTCCCCTATATTATATCTATATATCTATATAGATATATAGATATACAGATATATATAACATTTTTATTGTTATTTTAAAAAAAAATTATTGTATTGTTAAAATAGCTTCAGTCAGGGAATGACAGGTGTCAGTGGCAAGATTCTGCATAGGGCAGCTGAATGTAAATACTGCAGGTAGTGGGCTAGTGCAATAGCCAGCCTGCTATTGGCCATTTCGAATTGCAATAGCCAATAGCAGGCTGGCTATTGCACCCGCTCACTGCTTGCTGTGCCCTCCTCTCAGCATGGAGAAGAGAGCTAGGGGATCCAACCAACTAATCGATAATGAGAATAGTTGACAACTATTCTGATTATTGATTAATCGATTACTTGGTTGCAGCCCTAGTCTAGTCCTAGAAACCGCTCATGCCAGAATGTTTATACCACAGGAGAAAATCTCGATATTCCATCTCAGATTCAAACTCTCCAGTCCAGGAACTGTCTGACTCTGCTTTTGCAGTAGAGTCCCAGGTCTAATGGTAGCCTCTTTCCAGGCAGATCCATTTGCTATGTTTCACTTCAGACCCCTACAACGCAACATTCTATCATCATGTGACAAGTCAATCCAGTCTCTAGGCAAACCAAATCTACCATTAAGAACCAGGTTTTCCCTGGTCTACTGGTTTTGGTGTCAGAATCTCTTTAGTCCCGTCTTTTGAAGGATCCACACGACAGAATGCAGTTTGTCGGGCTGGACTGCCAGCTCTGGTATCAAAATTCCTTCAATCCTGTCTTTTGAAGGATCCTTATGACAGATTGCAGCTCGTCAGGCTGAGGAGGTGTTTTGGATCTTGCCCACTTTTTTTTCTTGTCATACTAAGTTTGCCTTCTCCTGTCCTGCTCAACATTGTCTTCTCCTGTCCCTTCCATTACCTAGTTTTATAGGACCTTGGGAGTTTGTTAGTTGCTGTTAGCAAGGGGAGTAATCTACAGGTTGGTATAAGTCCTTTGCTTAATGCTGAACTATTTTTTGTTTTTATGCTTATTCTTATCTGGTGGAATGGACTGTTATTGGTTTGGTGGGGGGGTTTTTTTGTGTTTTTTTTTTTTTTTTTTTTTTTTTTTTTTCTTCTTCAATTTTTGTGGTTGTTTTATAAAGATCATATTGTAAAGTTTCATAGCAAGTTGCAAGAAATCTGTTTGTTCAGTCTCTGCTTGCTTTTTGTTTTTGCAGGATACAGAGTTTCCTGGGGTGGTTGTAAGGCCAATCGGGGAATTTCGAAGCACGATAGACTACCAATACCAGCTTTTACGCTGCAATGTGGATCTACTTAAAATTATACAGCTGGGCCTTACCTTCATGAATGAGAAAGGAGAGTACCCTATTGGCATCAACACATGGCAATTTAATTTCAAGTTTAACCTCACGTAAGTCTTAAATTTTTTCTTTTTCTTTCTTAAACATGGTCTGAATTATTTAGGGGGGGAATCCATACTTTTCTGTGAGATGAAGCAAGAAGGGTTTGAAATGCAATCTTTTGCAGATCTTTCTTCTTCTGGATGTTATGTAATGTCTGCATTGGTTTTCTTTTTTTTAGCTCCCTTCTTGTTTTTTTTTTTTTGCCCCCCCCCCCCCCCCCCCTATTTTCACCTGGTAATCCTGTGAATATGATCCATCGCTCACTGACGCTATTATATCCATGGAGGTAGCCCAGGCTGCTCTCCTGATTTGGAATACAAATGTCTTTCTCTCTTTAAAACGATTACATGGGGGGAAGAGAGTCAGTTAGTTAGACTTTCTTAGTGAACTGTTGGTTCTCTTGTGGAAGTGATCACTTTCATGTGTGCTGTAAAATTACGAGTAAAACAAATGGCAAACGCACTCATACTTTAAAAGCTGGTTTTGAACGCAAGGTGCGCATGGAAGGGCTAGCTATACTAGTATACTGAGGTCGGTATACTAGCTAAACTAGTATACTGTGATTGCCGCAGCCGGGACGGATCCCGACATTACTGTCAAGATCCACCCAGCTGCATGATTGACAGCTGGCTCTGCCGATCTAGAGGCAGGGCCAGCTGTACCCGCCCCCCTCCCCCGTTCGTTCCTCCAGTCAGCGCTGGAGGATCAGACAGGGGAGGGGGGAATCCCTGCAGGAAGCAGTGAATGACAGTCACTGCTCTCTGCGGGGAGATGATCGAGAAGTGAGCGAAGGTACGTGTTCAGTCACTTCCCGATCTATTCAGCCGACCCGTGACAGTTTTATTGTCACATGTCGGCTCGAACTATGAGGCTGAGTGATTTTTCACTCACCTCCATAGTTCTCCTTTTTAAAGACAAGCCCTCAATCGTCTTTCTAGCTTCTTGTACTGTGAAGTAAAATTAAAGTGACACTAAACTCAAGATTAATAGTTAAAATGCATTAAGGACCTTAAGTATTCACAAAGATGTATCTTATTTGTGTATCACTCGGCTGTAGATCCTCAAATTACCTCTGACTGGGTTCTGACACTGTCCTTCCTTGTGGAGGGTGGCTACTAGGGGTCGACCGGTTATCTGATCTACCGATAATCGTGACTGATATTCCCACTTTTTTAAAATTATCGGTATTGGTTAAATTGACAAATTATTGTCGATAATAAACACTGTTCGAATTTCAGCCGGTTCTTGAGGAACCGGACTGAATTGGCGGTATGGGTGCTGCTGTCTGGCCGGCATCAATCTATGTAGGAACAGAGCTGGCAGCCAATAAGCTGCTGGCTCTGTTCTGGCATTCTGTCAGAATACAAAAAATACAGCAGATAGCAGGGGGAGCAATAGCACACCTGCTATTGGCTATTTCAAATTAACATAGTAACATAGGTAAAGTTGAATAAAGGTCCATGTACTGCAACGTGTGTCTGTAATAAATAAATAAATAAATATATATAGTGCAACGAAATGAAAATTTCAAAACCGAAATTAAAACAAAAACAAAAATGTCAGGCCGAAACCGACAATGTTGTTTTTTATTTTAACTTTAAAATGTTTTAAATATTTTATTTTTAGAGGAAATATTAGGGGTCTAAACAGACCCCTGATATTTCCCTTTTTAAAATAGAAAAAGAGATTGAGGACACAGAGTCCTCAATCTCTTTCTCTGCAGCCTCTGTTAGCAATGAACAGGAATCCTCTGAGTGTTCCTGTTCATAACATGAGGACAGAGTATGTTTACTATAACTACAATTATGAATGTACAGGAGGTGATGTAGATCACTTCCCATTCATTCATAATTAAGGCTATAATAAACATACCATATCCTCAATTATGTACAAACACTCAGCGATCACGCTCTCCTTCCTGACAGCTGTCACAGGAGGCTGAGCGAGTGGAGCTGTCTCCGCCCACACTGCTCTCCTCTGATCTGTGACAGGAGGCTGAGTGGTGTGGGAGGAGAGATGCCGGCCGCTTACAGTGCTCTCCTCCCGCAGCGCTCGGCCTCCTGTAACAGTTTCTCTCCTTCCCGCTGGGGCACAGATCAGCGGGGAGGGGAGAAAACAGGGATGCGCCGCTGTATCGGCCAGAAGATGGCACTTTCAACATTATGCCAAAATTGCAGCTTTCGCCCAATGTGTTTTGGCCGCCGATATATCGGTGCATTCCTATTTGTATATTTATTGGCTTAAGAAACTCATCTAAATGTTTCTTGAATTTATTAATACCATCAGCAGATACTGACTGTGGAAGGGAATTGCAAATTTTTTTACTCGCACAGTAAAAAAAAACCCCTTGCGAAGTCTGAGATTAAAACGCCTCCCTTTAAACCTCTTGTTGTGTCCTCATGTCATCAATACAGTTTTTGGTGAAAACATCTTGTTCCTAATATTGTGGTCCCCATTAATGATATTTCTTAAGGTCTCACTGCTGTTTACATTCAGCTCCTGGCTGCGGAATCCTGCACCTGGCAGATGAATGGGGTGGGGGGGTTGGTCGGGGTAGACCAATAGTGACTGCTTGCTGTTGACATTCAGCTGCTGGCACAGCTGGATGTAAACAGAATATCGGTACCTGATATAGGTCGCCCATAATTCGTATCGGTTCTGAAAAATCCATATTGGTTGACCCCCTAGTAGCTACTTTTGTTCCCCATGGTCCCTGTGTGTTATAATGTAGCCACTGCTCCAAGCTAGCTCCCGTGATGGACTACAATCTCACCTTCTGGTTTAGCAATTTCTATTGAGCTTGTAGTCCATGATAGGAGTGAGCTTGGAGCCTTGGCGACTTTACAACACACACAGGGATCATGTGGAATAAAAATAGCCACCCCCCAGAAGGAAGGACAGTGTCAGCACCAACACAGAGATGATTTGAGGATCTACAGCCGAGTGATACACAAATAAGATACATTTTTGTTAACAAGATACTTGGATACATTTTTAAGATTTGACTCCTGAGTTTAGTGTCATTTTAATTCTCAAATATCCTCGGTGATCTTTCAGTCAGTTTATAACAGCTTAGAACCACCTACTGTATGTTTACATTAGAGGGCTGGCAGGCTGCCAAGATCTGCTCTTCATAGAAAGAAAACTGAGATTTCCGTGCCTATGTTGGGAATTTTGAAAATGAATGTCTCCACAATGCCCATAGCTACAGAGGTAAATAAGGACTTGTTCAAAAGTGTTCTTACTGCTTGTTCAAAATGTGTACATACAATAGTGTGCATGGTCTGGGTGCAAGTTCACTTTAGGTTAGGGGATAGAAATATAAATCTGACAAAACTTTCTCTTCCCATCATAATTTAAAATCAAATTATTGGATGAAATGCCCCTTTTTAATGACGGGGTTTTGTAATCTGGAATCTGAAGTCGCCAGTCAGAAATGTGATCGTAAATTGCACCAAATTTAAATTATTTCAATATATTTTGAAACCTACAGGTTTATTCAACAAAAGGGTGAAGAGTTTGGAGAAGGCAGGGGAAGGGAACAATCTAGAACAGGGCTCTCAAACCTCTGGCCCTCCAGCTGTGGTGGAACTACAAATCCCATGAGGCATTGCAAGATTCTCACAGCCGCAGACATGACTCCCGAAGAGAGATGCATAATGGGATTTGTAGTTTCACCACAGCTGGAGGGCCGGAGTTTTGAGACCCCTGATCTAGGACAACATATCTGAACTGGAAAGTGAGCTGAATTGGAGAATTTTTCCAAATCGGCTGTATTGTCCTAGATTGTTCACTTCTCCTGCCTTCTCCAAACTCTTCACCCTTTAGTGAATAACCCTTCAAATTGTTGTGGATTTTTCCTGTTTGATGATGTAACTGTTGGCTTTCAGAGGGACGCAGTTACTCGGGCTAGCAGCCCTTCTCAAATAAACCTCTTTTTGTTGACAGCAGCAAAGCAGAAAGTGGTTATCTCAGGGTTAGACTGGTCACACCCAACAAATTTAGTCTCAAAAATGTTTTTTTTTTAAATTTCTCCCCAGCAAGCTTTTCAGTTACGGTTTCTGTATGCTACAAAACAAAAAACATTAGTTCTAACTGAAGGCAGCTCCCTGCCCAATGGTCTCTTGGTTTTGTGGAAGCTTTATTTGTGATTTTGCGCTTCTTTTTGATCTTGCAGAGAAGATATGTATTCTCAAGACTCAATCGATCTGTTGGCAAATTCTGGCCTCCAGTTTCAGAAGCATGAGGAGGAAGGCATTGACACCCTGACCTTTGCTGAGCTGCTCATGACCTCTGGGGTGGTTCTGTGTGATAACGTCAAGTGGCTTTCATTCCACAGGTAAGCCGTGTATTAAAGAGAGTGCTGTCCTGCTTGCAGAGACTGTCACTAATATTTCTCAGCAGGAATGTAAAGTGTTTTCGTATAGATTACCTTTATGTTTTAAAATGTAGCATCCAACATTGCTCTTTTGTCCAGAAGTAATTGTTAATTGATGTGCGTCTTCTTCTTGTCTTTTTCTTACTACTGTTTCTCCATCCCTTTTTGGGAGATTTCCTTCACTTCCTACTTGATATACACTGAGTGGCCAGATTATTATGACCACCTGACGTTTGTAGGCAAATTAGCTATAATTTTTGCGCTGAAGTTGCTAGAGGGCCAGACCATTATAAATAGGGAAGCAGGTTGTTTACCACGACAGTAGAAGTGATTTTTATTCTGAAGATATGGGTAAACTACGAGATTTAACAGCCTTTGAACGTGGGATGATTGTTGGCGCTCAGAGCCATGGTGCGAGTATCGGCAAAACAGTAGAATTCATTAAATGTTCAAGAGCAGCTGTTGTTAAAGTGTTTAAAGACTGGACTGTCAGCCGAAAATCTGGGTCTGAACGTACGAATTGTGGCCGTCAGCGACTAGTCAATGTTAGGGCAGAACGGAGAGTTTTTTCTTTTTTACTTCCACCGCTCCAAGCTTGCTCCTGTGATGGACTGCAATCTCAATACAAACTAGTAGTCCATCACTGGAGCCATTTTTTAAAATTTATTTTCTTTTTTATCCGATTAACCAAACTTAATAATCGGCTAACTAATCGATTTTGAAAATAATCGTTAGCTGCAGCTCTAGGCAACAGTGCATGAAATTACTGCAGATCTTAATAGGGATCCTCTCAAATGATCTCTGAACGCACTGTTCGCCGTACACTGCATCGTATAGGATATGGAAGCCGAAGGCCGGTTTGAACACCTTTGCTGCGGTTAACAAGATAAAGTCTCCAATTCGCACAGGAACACAGGGATTGGACAGTCGAGCATCGGAAAAAAGTCATGTGGTCCGATGAATCACGTTTCCAGTGGCATCATGCAGATGGCAGAGTGAGAATTTGGCGGGAACAGCATGAAAGCATGCACCCCACATGCATGAGTACAACGCTTCATGCTGGTGGGGGCAGTGTTATGATTTGGGCCCTTTAATTGGTGTGGAACAACGTCTGAATAGCACAACATACCAAAGTATCGTTGCTGATCTAGTTCATCCTATCATGTTGATGGCGTATCCCAATGGAGATGGTTTCTTCCAACAAGACAATGCTTGTTGGAACACGAGGGAGATTTTACCTTGCTTAGGTGGCCCCCACAATCGCCAGATCTCAATCTAACTTGGCTCTTTCAACTTCGTCTCACAAATGCTATCAGGCAGCTGGTTCCTCAACCATCAAATCTCACATAACTGGACAGTGCTATTCATCAGGCATGGCGTCAGATTCCTTGCATCACCTTTCAACATCTCGTGGAGTCAATGCCAAGAAGAATCGCTGCAGTATTGAATGCAAAAGGTGGCCCAACGAAGTACTGATGGGGTGGTCATAATAATCTGGCCACTCAGTGTATATCAATCATGTTTGTCTATCCAAGCTCATCCTATTTGATGAAAAACTATTTCTTGTAGAGTGAGGGAGGTTGAGGACTTGTCAGGTTTTCTGCTTTCTGAACAGCACTTGAGAGAAAAGCTCTCCAGCAGGAACACTGACAGAATGTAAAACCTGAGAACCTCGTCAATCCAAAACATCATCATAATAATGATACTATTACTAATAATTATTTAGTGTTATTATTTATTAGTATTTTTTTTAAAACCTAATTCAACATTTTTGGCTGGGCTTGGGCTTTAATGTCTTTTCATTTTTTTTTGTTCTCTCAGTGGCTATGATTTTGGATATATGGTGAAGCTTCTAACAGACTCTCGTCTCCCTGAAGAGGAACATGAATTCTTCCATATTCTGAATCTATTCTTTCCATCAATCTACGATGTAAAATATCTGATGAAGAGCTGCAAAAATCTGAAGGTGAGGAAATGTAGTCTTTGTACTGACCAAAAACCCAGTGGTAATAGAATAAAGGCGTACCCCATAGCAGATAGGTTGCACCATCATCTCCTCTTTCCTGTTCTCCAATTTGTATTCATGCAGCCTCGTGTTTTTAGGATTAGGTTGGTTAGAAGGTTGTTCTAATGGATTACAACTTGGTGGTTTTAAAGCCTTTACACTGAGAAATCAAATTCTACCAATGCATCCCTCTATGCGTGACGATTAATGATAAGAGACATGTCAGGTGTAAAATGCTGGGATTTAGAATTACACTTGCAGAGCATTCACTTCCTGCTATTAAAGGGCAAAAATACTTCAGTTTGCTAAATAAATGCACACTGGGATTACCTTGTCATCAGCAGAGCATTGCTGGGAAATCTCATCTGTAGTCTCATGAGATCTCAGAGAAAGGCATTTTCCTTCCCTGAGATGATGTACATGGTCACATGTGCCAGGAAGTAAAAGGAGAGCTAATAATCTGCCCTTAGTAAACATGGCCCCTGTCAGACTGGGAAAGAAAAATAAGGTATGCAAAGAGTACAAAGCCGGCAATTATCTAGAAGTATGTGATTCTAGATTGCCATTACTAAACATTTATAAGGTGTGTTTGTTGTCATTTTAAATATATGGGTAAAGCAGGCCTCAAAATTTCCGCTCGCAATTGGCGAGTGGAATGTCAGCGATGGGGTGCGCCGCCGGCGGGACCAGGGATGGGACACTACCGCCGCGGCGATCGCTCGCTTCTGTTCTCTCTTCTATTTCTCGATTGCTGCAGCTACAAAGGCCAAGAAGAAGAAGAGAGAACAGAAGCGAGCGATCGCCGCGGCGATAGTGTCCCATCCAGAGCCCGCACTAGCTCTCTGCGATCCCTCTCTCTCCCTCCCGGCCGCTTCAGCTCCACGAAGCGGGCACTCGGAGAGGTGGCTCTGATCACACCTGTTATCACTCCCTCTTCTCTCCTCCAGGCCGCTCTGAAGCTGCAGCGGTCAGGAGGAGGGAGAGGGAACGATCAGCAATGTGAACAGAGCAGTATTAAAGAGCCCCCCTCCCAGTCCACATCTTTTGGACGTTATTAATCTGAATTGTTCCACTCAGTATGCCCCTCGCTTGTGGTCAAATTGAGTGGGGCACTCTTATTAATAATGTGCTGGATTAGTCTGACCCAGGGGCGGACTAGGCCCGGGGGCAGGGTGGCAATTGCCCCCCGGGCCTCTGAGGCGCGTCGCTGACTTCCACACTGCGCGTCGCGTTGCTGACTTCTGTATTCTGCATTGCACCACTGACTTCTGTACTGTGCGTTGTTACTGATCTTTGTACTCTGCGTCACACCGTTGACCTGGCGGAGTTAAGGCCGGGGCGGGGTAGGGGTTAAGTGGGGCAACTGGTGGCAAATAACTTTTTACCTTTCAAAGTATTTTATTAATTTTCCAAAGTAGAATAAAACAATAAAATAGCACATGATGCACAATCAGTATAGCATACAATTGCATTTCAGATTCTTCCACATTAGCATAGTCAAGTAGTAGGGGGGGATGACTAGAAGCCATACACACAATATATAATAGTTCTGTAAAACAGATCATATCTATCCACCTGTTCTTGCCAATTTATCCCCCATCAGCAAAAACAAGTGAGAGGAATATCTGGCATAGGGATCTGCCTATGTCTGCAGCAAACATTTGTTATGATCTCCTCCATATCTATATAAATAGAAGACTTTCTGTCCAACATCAATGCACTAAACAGCTCACGTGTGCGAGCATAATGAAAAAGAAAAGACAGACCATAAAGGGAAAGGAAATAGATGCTAAAGGACGCAGAACAGCTTAAGAGTCCGAAAAGAGTAGCTCCATCCCCGATCAAATAGCCCAACATCTACTTAAACATTAAACATAGTCCCCAGAGAAGAATTCCATATAAATTGTTCAATGAAAATTACCCGGTTTCCAGCACCCCTGTATATAACAACCAGGGGGTCCAGGTCAATTCAAAGCTTTTTTTAGTATCTTGGAGGATGCTGTGAAGTTTCTCATGGACCATAATCCACGACATTTTTTGTTTGACCAAGTGGAATGGAATTGTTGGCAAATAACTTTTAAGGCCTGGCTAGTAGCTTAGGACTTGAAATTGTGAGCCCTGGGTAAAGGTCCGCTTTATGAGAGGTGCAGTGTCATTGGGGTTAACTTTTGAAAACCTAATCCGGGCAATACTGTTCTGAATGTAAAAGTTACAGGTTGTCATTGTGTTCCAATAATAGTCTGATTGTAGTATGTTCCTTCTGCTACCTGGGCAGAGGGGGCAGGCTGAAAAGTTACAGGCACTTGTATGGCAGTGAGTCTAACTCACAATACGTTGCTCCTGAGATTACATCTCTAGTAATAGAGTTAAATACTGTTGCCAACAGTCTGTCAGAAGGTGGCCTTGTGGTTGGAGCTTCACAAGTCTCTCTCTCTAGGCCCGAGGTTGATTGGATTGTAGTAGAATGCACTGTTTGACACTGTGTACTCTTGATATGTGTACTTTGCCTAAAGTTGTTTGTTTAACGTATTCCTTGAATGTCATTGGGGATGTAACGAGGTTCAGAAAGAATGTCAGAGATCAGGCAGACCCCCAATGTGTTATTACTCGCACAGAAGGAAACACCCAACTTTCGTCTGGTCTTTACTACCGCCTGTGTCCCCATTGTTGAGATTTGCCTTTAGTTCTGTACTGATGCTATCCTGTCACATCCTGCCATGTGGACAGGACGTGAGGGAAAATATCACAAACAACAATTATATCAGACAGGGCTTCTATCCTTCATCTGTTCTATCCATAAACAGGAAGAAAGTTTTGTCTGAGGTTCAGATGAATAAAATGGTATATGAGGCTCATACAAAGCCTTGTGATGGGAAAATATGTAAATGTTCCCTGATCTTGTAGCCCATGGCAACCAGAATCTTTTTCAGATATTTTTTTTTACTGTTGTCTTTTGAAAAGCATTTTCAACTGGAGTTCTTTTGTATTGTGTCTGTAACGGAAATCTTTCTCACACAGGGTGGTCTGCAAGAGGTGGCTGATCAGCTAGATTTGCAGAGGATTGGTAGGCAGCATCAGGCTGGTTCGGACTCTCTGCTGACCGGTATGGCTTTCTTCCGGATGAAAGAGGTGAGCTCCTGCATATGAATCTGACTTAATGTACTAAGCCGCATCAGAATTTGTCCATGCAATACAACACTTGAACACTTCCGCTATATGTAACACTATTTGGTACTATGCCAATCTATGAACATGGTGAATTAGAGTACAGTCTTCACCAGTGCCTAGACTTAAGCTGGCCATATAGCTATAGGTTTTCTGTAGATTATTTTCTATCAGCCTATGGTCAGATGGAAAAAGTGCAACAGATTTCTCCATCTACACTAAACTGTGTGGATGGAGGAACCTCCCACTGGGTCAAGCTTCAGTATCTTGCTAGTTGGTCCCGCTGGCTGTCAAAATACCTGAGCAATCTGATTGGATGCAGGCATTGTTCAGGTGTTTTGACAGCCAGCAGGGCCGACTAGCAAGATACTGAAGCTTGGCCCAGTGGGAGGTTCCTCCATCCACACAGTTTAGTTCCAATCTGTTCCAGTTTTCCATCTGACCATAGAAAATCTGCAGATAATCTATAGGTGTATGGCCAGCTTTAGTCTGACCCTTAGTAGGTCAATAGAATCATTGAGCTTTTTAGGGGTAACCCTAGGCGGTGATGAAGCCCTAGTTATTGCACGTAGTTTAAAAAAAATAATTTTGGGCATGTTGCATGAAAAATAGCGGTATGTCCTGGTACTACAGACCACTGGATGATGCCTCATGACCCGTTGCTGTCATGGAAACTTGGCTTTATTGTTGTCTGGTTTCACCATTGTGTGAAACTCCGTTGTCTGTTGGATAATGGGATGAAGTCCTTTCAACACTCCAGAGATATTCCCAACAATAAGCCCTCGTTCACACCTGAACGTTTTGTAGCGCGTTCTACGCTCGAAGAGCGCTCTACAAAACGCTCAAAAATATAAATTGCATTGGAGTCAATGGACTCGTTCCCACCTCAACGTATTTCCGCCCGTCCCGAACGCGCTACAAAACGGCCCACGCCTGAAAAGGTACAGGCACTACTTTGGGCCGTTTTGTAGGGCGTTTTCCATTGGAATACAGCCAAGTAGCCTTTGGAATCGCGCGACGGTCGCGTGTCTTTTTTACCGCGAATCGCGGTAAAAAAAACCGCGCGACAGACGCGCTTTTGCAATACGCCTAGTTGTGAACCCAGGCTTAGTCCTAGTTGGAGATTGTACATGGGAGATATTCCTGCAGTCTTATCATGAGCCGTGTACAAAAGTGTTGCAAAACAGGAGAGACTAGTTATTCCAGAAAAGTTGGAGCCCTGAATTTGCATGATCTCCTTAATCTGCTTTTCCCCCTGCGGTAGTTGTAGCCGGGCTTAGAATCTGAAATTTGGAAAAGGACTGTTAGCCACTTCTGCACACATACAAGGACCTTGAATGTCAAACTGAGCACGTGTCCCAGTGCCCACACCCATCTGGGCCTGGGGGTGTTGTAGAACTTACTAGGTGCACCCTTTGGCCTTATTTAACCACTTGCTGTCCGGGGCATTTTCTTACTAATTTGCACACACATGATGATAAAATATAAATTTTTGGCTAGAAAACAGCTTCAGACCCCCAAACAATGATATATGCTCTGTAAGCAGAGGCCCTGTAGAAAAAAAAAAAATACTAGTTGCAATTTTTTATTTTGCACGGTTTTTGCGCAAATGTTTATCAAACCAGTATTTTTAGGAAAAAATAAACTAAATTAAAATGTAGTGCTCAGAAACATAATATACCCAATTTTTTTGGTAAAATATGAAAGATGGGATCACGCCGGGTAAATGGATACCAAACATCTCAAGCCTTAAAATTGCGTTCGCCCGTGAAGCTGCAAAAAAAGTCAATACCCCAAATTTCCCATAGGGAACACTTAAAACGCTTTTAACGTTCATCAGTTTAGTGCTAACAGTGATTTGATGGCCCCACAGTTATTGCTCTCACTCCGACATTCGTGGCCATATGTAACATGTGTAGCGCAATTGTCGTTTTCGCACGTCGGCGCACCGTCGCGTGTATGTGCGTGCACGTGGGGGGCGGGGGATGTAAAAACATTTTTGGCCATTTTTTAAATTTTTCTTCTATGTGCCTTTAATTTTTAAACACTTTATTTTTTCTACACTAACCCTATTGCAATCACATAGGGGGCTAACGAGTCCCCTATGTAATAGCAGATAGGGTGTGATAGGTCCTCCTTCATGGAGACGGGTCTTTCAGACCCCTGATGTCACCTAGGGACCCCAATGAAGCTGAGGAAGCAGAGATCTGCTTCCCCAGCTTCATCTCCTGGCTCTAAGAGCCGGAGACTGTGTACAGTGACACCGGAAGTGATGTAATACACATCACTTCCGGGTCCAGTGATCGGAGGAGCCGCTGAATCTCTCTCCGATTGTTGCAGGGAGACCCGCCAAGCCGCTCCCGGGCGCCGCACGGGGACAGTGGTGCCCAGGGAAGACAACAGCGGGGGGGAGGGGGGCGCGCCGCCACCGCACGGTACAAACGATACGGCGGCTATACAGACGTTCGATCACTTGTACATTAACAGCAATCGCCTACTGTTAAAAGCCGTACCAAGAACAGCCGTGTTCTTGTTTTAACCACTTGTAACAGGCCGCCATCTATAGACGTATTGCGGGCCGGAAGTGGTTAAAGACCTGCAGGGATTGTCTAGGTCACCATTGGTCCTCTGTTTGTTAATACATAATGCCCATTGTTTAGAAAATTCCAGAATCATTCCTTTTTCTTCAAGCTGTTAGTAAAGGAATCATTCTCCTGTTGTCTTTTTCCCTAACAGCTGTTTTTTGAGGACCACATCGATGATGCCAAGTACTGTGGACGCCTCTATGGGCTAGGGACAGGAGTGGCTCCAAAATCCAACGAGGAGGCAGAAGAAAAAATAAGCATCATGTCTCTCATCAACAATGGACAACAATGAGATGGCCATGATGGGGTCATCTGACTTCCATTCTCCACGTCTGATCCTCTCCACCGTATCCTCCGCACAGCTTCCAAATAGCAACTCTTGGAACCAGCTGAAAAGTAAAAAAAAAATCAATAGGAGTGACTGCTTGTATGAACTTTCTGTCCAACATGTCACTTTTTCTTTGTTTTAAATTTTTTACGCCAAGAGATGAATATCTTATGGAGAGAAAAAAGACAGCCAAACCGCTTCTAGACCATCCAGTTTTCTACCAATGACGAGCCACATGGGGTCCGACCTCTAGTGACACCTTAGCATTCGGCTCCAGTTGTGTATTTTTCCATTGCTTTCGGCGCGGATGGTTTACACGCTGTAGACTGACACATCAGTCCTGGACCAGGCCAGTGCTTGTCCTCATAGGTGCCACCAAAACCAAGCTCCTTTAGTAACACAAGTCCTATACCAGCACTGCCAGGCTAAAGCAGGCTTAGACAGACCAGTATTTCTGCAGGCCTAACATCGTAAGCTCTTCATTCAGAAAGTATTGAATCTGATCTATAAACTGGAGGAAAGGAGACATTGAAACCAGAATTATATATTGGAATGAATTTCAGGCTAGGTATAGAAAACAAATATAATTGGTTTCTAAGAGCAAAATAGAATTTGTACCTTTTTTCTATTACTTCTGTCCTATTTTCTGGACTCTTATCATATCGACAGTTTATTCACGAATTGTGGGAAAAAAGTCTGTTGACATTCATCCTGGAAAGGCAGCTTTTTAAAGGGACCCTGTCACTTCTCTAACATATATTAGGCAGCTGTACCTGCGAATTGAACAGAGTACTTACCTCTCTGGGAGGTGGTGAGTTCATTCTTTGCTCTCTTGCACAGCTAGAAGCATTGCTAGTATCTGACACTTCCGGGTGTTTCTGATAGCATGTCCCTCGCTGGCTACCATGGTTCCCCCAGATGACCGTTGAGTTCGGTAGCAACGTAGCAGCTGGTGGGACCAACCACTGGGGTGATGCTAGCTCTAAAAGAGAGCGATAAAGTGGCTCACTATTTGCCAGAGAGCTGAGTATTTCTCCTTCTGTTATAGAATACAGCTGCTTGAATTTGTTTTTGGGAGAAGAGACAGTCATTTCATGTAAGTTATTATTAACTGGGGTTTTCCTTCTATTCCTGTGAAGGACACTCTAGTGATCCTGTGTTCTCATTTATTCTGCATGCATAGGAATATTTGGAGGCACAGTGGTTGCTTGGCTGAGAAGCCCAACTCTCTTTGCCATGGCCATTAAAGGAATCTGATGAGATCTCCTTTTGTGAGAGTAAAGACCCAATGTGAAGTCGGACTCCACTCCAGTTACAATGAAAAAAGTTTTGGGTAGACTTACGATTTAGCTTTGAGTGCAGTTTTTATGGAAGGTATATTACCTTTTACATTGAATTATTGTGTTCCAGTTTAAAGTGGAAGGACACGCCATGTCTGCCAGTCGCAAATTGCAATGAACTCTAATTTATTTAGAAAAGAAGCCTATCTATTATGTAACGGAACTCTATTTATTGTAGGCCATGAAATTCAATCTTCAGAACTATCTTTCTTTTTTTATTGTATGGATAAGACGTTTGAGGTCGGAAGGTCTCCCCTCTGCCATTTTAAGTCTCAGGAATATGGCGTTAAAACCTTTATTTTTTTTTTTTTTTACTGTAAATTGTGTTCTATTTTTATATGTGTATCAACTTGTAAGCCACAAGGATGAGAACAAGCACTGCCCCCACTCCTCGTGATGTCCTTGTTTAATATAAAATAATAATATTAATTCAGAATGGCCAAAGCATTGGAAAGATACTGTTCGCTGCTACAGTTGCGGTTTTAGCCAGCCAAAGTTTTGTAACCCGCGTCCATTGTCGTAAGCTGGAGTTTAAACACGTGTAAATATTATTTATGTTTTTAAATTTGTAAAATAAAGATGTTTCTTTTTCGTTTTTTTTTTTAGTGAAGCGAAGCATGTGTACGTTTTTTATTTTTCACGTCATTAGCAGGCTTTTATTATCTTCCCTACTAGAACGTATGCAGATGTGTTCTGAAAGCCATGGCTACCAATCCCAATTCTGCTTTAAAGTAGATCTATTGGCAAAATAAAAAATGACATCTATGATGAAGTCTGTCACTAGCAGTAAATCAGACGTTTTTATTTTTCGGAGTCCCCTAGTTTTTTACCTGTAGATCCTGCCAGCAGGTCTGTAAGTTTTCCCCTCTTCATTTAACAGGATGGCGACACTTATTGCTCTGCAGTGAAATCACACCGCAGCATTGTCACCCCGTGGACAGGGTAGCCTTACAGTCCTGGCCAAAAGTTTTGAGAATTACCCAAATATACATTTTCACAAAGTCTGCTGCTTCAGTTTGTATGATGGCAATTTGCATATACTCCAGAATGTTATGAAGAGTGATCAGATCAATTGCAAAGTCCCTCTTTGCCATGAAAATAATCCCCCAAAAAACATTTCCACTGCATTTCAGCACCGCCACAAAAGGACCAGCTGACATGCCAGTGATTCTCTCATTCACACAGGTATCAGTGTTGACGAGGACAAGGCTGGAGACCAGTCTGTTATGCTGATTGAGTTAGAATAACAGACTGGAAGCTTTAAAATGAGGGTGGTGCTTGAAATCATTGTTCTTCCTCTGTTACCTGCAAGGAAACACGTGCAGTCATCATTGGTCTGCACAGAAAGGGATTCACAGGCACGGATATTGCTGCTACTAAGATTGCACCTAAATCAACCTTTTTAATCGGATCATCAAGAACTTCAAGGAGAGAGGTTCAATTGTGAAGAAGGCTTCAGGGCATCCAGGAAAGTCCAGCAAGTGCAAGGACCGTCTCCTAAAGTTGATTCAGCTGCGGGATCGAGGCACCACTAGTGCAGAATTTGCTCAGGATTGGCAGCAGGTAGGTGTGAATGCATCTGCACGCACAGTGCGGTCAAGATTTTTGGAGGATGGTCTGGTGTCGAGAAGGGCAGCAAAGAAGCCACTTCTCTCCAGGAAAAACATCAGGGGCAGACTGATATTCTGCAAAAGGGACTGGACTGCTGAGGACTGGGGTAAAGTCATTTTTTCTGATGAATCCCTTTTTCCGATTGGGGCATCTGTAAAATACCTTCTTGTCCGGAGAAGAAAAGGTCATGCCAACAGTAAAGCATCCTGAGACCATTCATGAGTGGGGTTGCTTCTCAGCCAAGGGAGTGGGCTCACTCACAATTTTGCCTAAGAACACAGCCATGAATAAAGAATGGTACAAAAACATCCTCCCAAGAGCAACTTCTCTCAACTGTTAAAGAACAGTTTTTGGTGACGAACAATGCCTTTTCCAGCATGATGGAGCACCTTACCATAAGGCAAAAGTGATAACTAAGTGGCTTGGGGAACAAAACATCGAAATTTTGGGTTCATGGCCAGGAAACTCCCCAGACCTTAATCTCGTTCAGGACTTGTGCTCAATCCTCGAGGCGGGTGAACAAAAAACCCCACAAATTCTGACAAACTCCAAGCATTGATTATGCAAGAATGGGCTGCCACCAGTCAGGATGTGGCCTGGAAGTTGATTGACAGCATGCCAGGGTGAATTGCAGAAGTCTTCAATAAGAAGGGTCAACACTACAAATATTGACTCTTTGCATAAACTTAATGTAATTGTCAATAAAAGTCTTTGACACTTCTGAAATGCTGTAATCATACTTCAGTATACCAGAGTATGCACAATACTCTGGATGTGTATTGTGGATGTACAACTCCTTTATTTCGTGATTGCCTGTTCTGACTTGAATAGTGCTATGAAATTCCTTGGGCAGCTGCACCAGTGCTCCTAGATTCCATGATCATTGCTGGAACTTGTTTTTTTTTCTGTGGCTTTGAGGCTAGATGGCCACACATTGGGGGATGGTCTGGTCACATGAATGCAGATATAGCTTCCCTAACTTGATGTATTGAGTTTTGTAAGCCCTACTGTCATCTCTGCACGCTTGCATAAATGGGTTAGTTGGTATTTCAGTTTCCATCATCATTCCTGTATCAGTAAACTTGCATGTAGCATTGGCTTTAGAGTTTTGTGCCATGGAACAGACCTGTACACGCAATTCTGCAGATACTCTTTGAGGGACAGTGTCCTTTGGAGCTCCCTTGGTCTCCCTCTTTGACAATGTCATGGGGTGTAGGAGTACTTATTCCCCAGCAAAGGAACCATGGTCCTCTAGAAAATATATCCTCCTTTTTGAGGCCCAGAAGAGTTCCTTTTGTTTCTCCAAGGGTTCTTCCCATGAGGCCAGACTTAAGCCTGGATCCACCTTTGTACAGACCCTAAACCTCTACGTCCTAGCCAGCAGGCCAGTCCTTTTTGTTATGCCTTTCATTAGCCCTAGAATATCTGCATAGTATCCATCTGGTTTGTCATGGATTCCCTTTATCAGTCTTTTTTCCTTCTGTGTTCATCAAGGTGGTGTACTTGCCTTCCTCCATCTGTCCAGCACATCTATGTTGACCACACTTTGCTGTGGGTCTATGATGCTGCCAGTTTGTGGCCCTACCTTTTAGTTTGACTGCCAGCGAATGTTCCCTCCTGTCCTGGCTCACAGACTAGTTTTCTACATTTGGTCCAGACCTTTAGGTGTTTTGCTTAGAAGCAAAATCTTCAAAAGTTGCCGTTAGATCTGAATAATCGAGTGGAGTACTGGGGCAGGTCCTAGGCCCAGCTCAAGCAGAGTGTCCCCTTCTCCAGAGCAGTTTCATCCCTTCCACTGTCTTACTTCTACAGCCCTAGAGCTGCCTGACGGCGATTCGACTGGAAGTTTTGAGTCTGATGTTATCTGGTTCCCTACTCTGCATTCTGGATTTCTGAATGATATGGTCGTCCCTACAACACTGGATCTTCTGTCTGGAGGGTGATTCAGTCTGAATTATGTCAGGGTAGCTCCTTGGGATCTGTACAGCCTGATCCTTTTCCATCCTTCTGTTACCCCTGCCTTGTCTGCCCCGCTGGATTGGGAAGAAGGGCTCTTTGGTGATCCTCCTAATTCTACATGGCCCATGCGGCTGTGGTACTTTGACCTGCCAGAGTCCTTGCGGATGCTTTGCGAGATTTCCCTGACAGTTTTGCTCTTTAGTGCCAATCGTTTTAACATACTGCTTCACAATCATTGACTTGGTGGCTGGTGTAACCCAGGTCCTGGGTGATTAGGGTCTTTCTGAATCAGTGAGTCCTTCACTGTGGTTGTTAGGAAGTCTACCTTTCACTAGGGCTGTGTTCGCACTTGCATGGAATGCTTTGCCTATTGCGAGGACTGAACCTTTCTCCTCAGGACTTACTTAGTGGGAATGCTAAATGGTTTTCAGTTAGGTCTGTATCAATATTTACATCTGGGTATTGCCAGTGCTACTTCTAATGCTTGAGATCTTTTGTTAGGACCTCTGATCTACCCTTTCGTGATGATTTTGTTTTAAGGTTGAATGGGAAACCCGATGTAGTCCTTTGGTACGACCTTCTGTGATCGCTGTGATAAATTTGATTCTCAGTGCCCTCAGCTTCTATTGTGTTTATAAAAATGTTACCCTTTTCCCAACTTATTGGAATCCTTTTTCTGGCCACCATAAGCTCTGCAAAGCGTGTATTCTTATCTAGGCACTTTGGCCTGCATCTTCCCCCTCTGGTCTTACATTGGGATGAAGAGGTGTTGTGGACCGGAGCCTCCTTCCATGCTTTTGGCTTCTATCTCCAAAAATCCGCAGTCAGCCCTTTAAAGCCTCGTGTGAACGAGGGCTGCCTTAGACTATATTTATGCAGATTTCTTTCCTCAGAACAGCTTTCATGCTAAAAACATTTCTTCTACCTTTTGTATGTATAAGTGCTTGCATTTGACTTGGTATCGGTATCTTGTAGTCCCACTGCAGCAGAGCTCAGACTGAGGGAGAAGCAGCACAAGACGCATGGTGATTAAAACATTAGTGAGATGAGCTTATCACTGCATGTAGCGGATGGTAAAATGTATGTAAACACAATTCATGAACTTCTCCTGTCTGCTCCCTTTTGGTCTGTTAAATATACCATTAAAAGTGTTTTTTAATATATCAGTTTAAGTAAAGAAATACCCGCTGATTCTGCCAGAAATCCTGTGAGCTGCTAACCCCTCCTTGTACACAGGAAGTTATGTCGATGAGGAGAAGGTAGGAGGGTTTGGGCATTGAGAAGAGGACTGTGTTCTGTGTAAACGATCAGAAATGAAGAAGGCAGGGCTGATACCATGTGATGCATCTGTGCTGAAATAGTCTCCAACAAAAACCAAGTGACGGGTGACAACACAGGAGCACAAATAGAGGAAGAAAATAGGAAAATTTAATTCCATACTTACCACAATTTTCCTTTCCTGTCTAGCTCCATGGCAGCACAGGGGGAGGAGGGCAGGATTAACCCATTTGTGAGCTGACAGGAAAAGGTATTTTCATGGCAGGATCACCAGCTATTATTTTACCCAGATACAGATGGCTGAACTTAATCTTCTGCCACCTCCTACTCCTCCATATTAGGTTGTGTAGGAAGTAGGGGGTGGTACCAAACTTGACTTTCACAGGAAAAGTCAACTTATGTCTTGGGATTTACTAATCATTTTGTTTACAGTTTCACGGTCATATGTATTCTAACAGCACATGCTCAGGTTGAATCCCCCGCTCTGTGACAGGATGATTTTAGGCCTGGTTCACACCTGAACGTTTTGTAGCGCGTTCAACGCTCGACGAACGCTCTACAAAACGCTCAAACATCTAAATCCCATTGTATTCAATGGGTCTGGTTCACACCTTGCCGTATTTCCACCCGTCCAAACGCGATACAAAACGGCCTACGCCCAAAGAAGTACATGTACTTCTTTGGGGCGTTTTGGTCTCGCGTTTCCATTGGGATACAGCCAAGTAGCCCACGGAAACGGGCGTTTGTCGCGTGTTTTTTTTACCGCGATCTGCGGTAACGCACAACAAACGCGCATATTCAATACGCCTAGGTGGGAACCCAGCCTTAGCAATGCATGCATGTTTCATGTCCAGCTCCTACACCTTGATCTCACGTGACTGCCTCATTATGGGGACACCCCCTCATCCAAAGTCCATCATACTGCTGTGTGGAGACTGCAGCAAATCAATTGGGGATGCATCACATTTTTTTAGGGTAGGTTAAAAGTCACTTGTGGATTCTGACCTATGAACACAGAGATATCTCTCCATCTGCATTCAGCTTGAAAACAAAAAGGTATTTGATGATTTTGCACTACTGTACCAAAAGGTTTACTACTCTGACACCAAGATTTCTGACAGAAAGATGGAGGCTCCCATTGGTGACTTCTCATTCTGCAAATGCTACTTGCCTAACTGCTGTGCTGATCCTCTGGCTTCAATACTTTAGAGTGGAACTGAACAACATGAAGATGTGCTATGTCTTAGGCAACATCCAAAAATGTTAACTGTGCCTAGGCAGTACACTCGCTTATTAAACAAGCCTGGGAGGAGGACCATTATACATACATGACAGGTTAGCAATACTAAAGGGTGAAGAGTTTGGAGAAGTGAACAATCTAGGACAAGGTGGCTGAACTGGAAAGTGAGCAAATCAGATATTTTGGCCTAGATTGTTCACTTCTCCAAACCTTTCACCCGTCAGTGAATAGAACTGTAGGTTTTACTTGCAGAAATGACTTGGCCAGTATGAGAATACTATGGTTCTGTATAGCTAGGAGGCTGGCACCTAACCAGGACAGAGCACTGGGAGGGCCTAAACGCTGGCCTCTAATTAAAAAAAAAAAAGTAACTCAAAAGGACAGCAAATGATTATTTTGTGCAAACACACTTTTCTTTATGATCTAGTATAATAGAAAAAGACCTGGTACATGTAGCTTTAGCAAATGAAGGATAAACATTACAGCAGACATACACTGTACATGTATTCTAGAAGAGCAAAGGAGGTTCTGACAGCTCTACAGTATATACAATCTCAATGCCCACCTCTTCTTATACAATGAAGGACGGCTTTTAAAGGAAAACTCCAGGAAATGCATTTCAGACAGAGGTAAATGTTCGATTTATAATTACTATCCTAATGACCTTCAGATCTGCACCATCAAAGTCCTCCTGGTCCCCTTCCCATCTTTTATACATTTGGAACATTAACGCATGAGCTGTGTGGTGCCCTTAAAGTACAACCGAAGGCAAAACTTCTTGTTTAGATTTGGAGTGGTGAGGGGTTGGAACTAGGAATGCAACAAAACGGATACTAGTAGCGGTGCCGAGTATTTCCAAATGCTCCGATGCCTAGCCCGACACTTGAGCTTCCGGTATCAGGAAGCCGGGCAGCGCATCATTACACGGTGCCCAGCTTCCTGATTGGCCAGGAAGCCATCTCCATGCTCCCCCGTCACTTGTGAATGACGTGCAGCTGGGTTCCTGATTGCGATTTATTACATGCCCCCCAGTTTTCTAATGGGCCAGAAATCTGGCTCCATGCTTTCTCGTCACCTGGTGAAGAGGAAGCATGGAGACGGCTTCCCTGCTAATCAGGAAGTCAGGTGGCGAGTCATTACACGCCACCTGGCTTCCTTAATGGTACTTCCGGTATCGACAAGTACCAGAAAAAAAATAATATCAGTACTCTAACTGGATACAGAAAAAACGGTATCGGTGCATCCCCAGTTAGAACCCACCTGCGTTCTGTTAGGAAGATTCACTCTCTCTAATGGTCCCAATCACCAATGTCACCGGGAAAAACAGCGAGATTACATCTACAAATCTGAGTTGCCACCACAACTGGAAAAAAAGGGCAAAATCTTTGAATGCTGGACAACCGCTCCCATGACAACTGTCTAAGAGGAGATCTCCCTCACATGGAAAACATCCTCTCACTTTCTGCTGAGCCTACAGGACAGGAAGTGAAATAAGAGACAGATGGCACCCCCCCCCCCCCTTCCTTATGCTATCCAAATAAAAATATTTTGGCTTTAGATATATTTTATTTCCAAATGGCACCCCAGCACAATGTTACAGTAGCGTGCAATGCACCCACACTGCATTGGCGTACATGCGGTGGGCTGCATTACTTCAGCACACCTTAACACATGATGTGTTGGATTATTGCACTCGTCATGTGCATGGGCCCTGTGATCCTCTAGCTGTTACATCCTGTCATGGCTGAACAAGTTGTATAGACAGATCACTGAAATCACCTTCATTCCAGCACTTTAAAGTGGGCCGGTGCCCCATTTTGAACTTTTAGGGCCCCATTAACACTTGTGTGGTACACTAATTTAAGGCAGTCTAGTCTTTTCACATAGGCTAACAATGTTGTGTTTAAAATGCAGTACAGGTTCAAGTCAAAGCTGCAAGTTAGTAGACATGGGTGTCCTATACTCAATCCTTCCATGACTCAAACCTACCTCCCCACGGCCGTCATTTTTTGTATTTTCAAGGTGCATACTTTGTGGTGTCAGCAATTTTGTACATGGTAATGTCACAAAATTCAACCATTGTCACTGGTCCATAATGAATTCACAGGCCAAGTCTTCCCTTTTTAGCCACAATGATGTCAGAAGAGGCTGGTCTACTCTGAGTGTGTCTTCTACCCAAGCAACATGACTTCTTTTTCATGAACACAACACTGGTATAGTCTACAATGGCTGTCCGTGGTGTGCCAAGGCAATGAGTCCACAGTAAGATATTGTAATATATAATCTTTGTTACCTATCCAATGTGCCAACACCGTGTGAAATGTCCTTCTGGTTGTCCACAGCAACCAATTCTATTCTTTCTTACATGTTCTACAATCTGTACTAGTCAAATGACCTCTGGACTATGAGTAGCTGCTAAAGTCATGAAAGATAGTTTTCTTTAAGACATTTTGCACTGGAGGCCCCATATTGGTCAAACGTTTCATTAGGAACGGCTAAAAATTGATCTAAAATGGAGTAAATCCTGATTGGATGAGCTGCATTCTGAGGTTTTAAATACATGGATGAGTATGCATGACAGATACACATAAAGAATAGGTGTACTAGAGAGACAGAGGTTGCCATTGCTGACCGCTCCTCCTCAAAATGCTAGCAACCTGGCTGTGATCCTAGCACTCAGGTAAGGACCTCCGACCTTCACGATTTTTTTCCAGGTCTCTGAGTCAAAGTAGTAAAGCCAGTGAGCACAACAGCCAGCAAGGTCAGCAATGCCAGTATGTATTTTTTACATGACAGGTGTAAGTTAAATATACCCAAAAACTTCACATATCATGTAGGGTTTATATCCTTTCTGAATACAAAAACAAACATGGTTAGAAAACAGCAACGTAAATCGGTTTCCTTGGCATTATACTGCAGTGCAAACAGCAAAGCTGGCAGATCGCAGGAGCCAGATATCTCCAGGAATAAGCAAATGCAAATAGTCCGGCTTCCAAGAAAGTGGATCCCATGCACCGGTTTAACCATGCTGGGCGTCATTTATCAGTGATTTCCAGGGAAGAATTGGCTCAGAGCTTCTGTGTTACCCATAGCAGCTAGATTCTGCCTCTCAATGCATGGGAGAAAGGAAGGAAGGGAGAAAAGGAAGGAAGGGAGAAAAAGGAAGGAAGGGAGAAAAGGAAGGAAGGGAGAAAAGGAAGGAAGGGAGAAAAGGAAGGAAGGGAGAAAAGGAAGGAAGGGAGAAAAGGAAGGAAGGGAGAAAAGGAAGGAAGGGAGAAAAGGAAGGAAGGGAGAAAAGGAAGGAAGGGAGAAAAGGAAGGAAGGGAGAAAAGGAAGGAAGGGAGAAAAGGAAGGAAGGGAGAAAAGGAAGGAAGGGAGAAAAGGAAGGAAGGGAGAAAGGAAGGAAGGAAGGGAGAATCCGATTGCAAAGGACGACACAGATTGCCCTCCACTCAGACATGTTGATTAGAAGCCCAGTGAGTGTAATACTGTTTCATGATAGCAATTTGCAGCTTCTGGTAGAAGTGAAGGCAGCTGTTGGCCAGTGGCACTAGTGAGGTGGTTATTGCAGAGCTGGAAGCTGAGGACAGCCCTGATCTAGGCTGTAGGTCTTGGCCTTTATGAGGAGGATGATGATGAGGATGGGAGGAACTTTCTGGCCACTTTGTAGTGATCAGGTGACTCTGAGCTGTGTCTCTGTAGGAGTCCTATTGCTTGGGCCTTTAATTCAGAGGTCAACTCAGAAGGGAAGTGAAGTAGCACCAGACAGCTCTCCAGTACATCTGGAAATGGCAAGACCTGTGAAGGAAAAGATGGCAACTGTAACACAAAACTCACACTGAGCCTGAAAATAAAAGCAGTTAATACTGATTGTTGAAGCTTATCTACACCCAAGAACAAAAATGTCACATATTGCAGCTTACCATCCCTTAGATGTGGTGGTTGCATTAACACTTCCTGTTGTAGGGTGACAACGGTCACTCAAGTACCATATGTACAGTATACAGTTGCAGTGTTATCTTGTACGGGATGTATGTAAGGACTACAGAATAGAACACCTCTCCCTCTCCTTATCTCTGAAAACTTCCTGTGCTCTCTGCTGATTTAGCGCTATTCCCAGCTATCTGTGAACTACTACAACCCATGTGATGCAGGGGAGGAGATAGGGGGTGTTCTGTAGGCCCACCTTAGAGTGAGAACACTTCTCATCCTCAGATACAGTATGGTGAGTAATTTCATCCTAGGAGAGGAAGTAAATGAATGGCAGGGACACCAGATGAAAATAAAGTTTTTCCTAGAGAAAAAAAACAATCTTACATATGTAGCCACCTGATCTGGGGACTTTTAAAAGGAGAACTATAAAGTTTCCTAAGGGTCACGGGAGAACACAAACTAGCGTTGTCCCGTGACCCAAAGCTCAGTATACCGTGAGCCACAGCTACAGCCGGGACGGATCCCGACAATGCTGTCTGGATCCACCCAGCTGCGGGATTGACAGCTGGCTTTGCCTACCCAGAGGCAGTGCCAGCTGTGCCCGGCCGCTCCCCCGTCCGTTTCGCCAGTCAACGCTGGAGGATCGGACAGGGGAATCCCTGCAGGGAGCCGTGAGTGACAGTCACTGCTCTCTGCACGGATAGATCGAGAAGTGAGCGAGCGACGGTATGTGTTCGCTCACTTCCCGATCTACTGAGCCGACCTGTGACAGTCTCATTGTCACAGGTCGGCTCAGATTATGAGGCTGAGTGAAAATCACTCGCCTCATAATTCTCCTTTAAGCTGCAATAGATTTCCTTTTCTTCTTGGTTTTTATTTAGCTTTATTATAGTGACAGAGTCGCATTAAACTGTTCATTCACCAGTTCAGACTTTAAACATGCATGCTGTGCTACTTTTATGTAGCTGCACAGATCTTACCTTTAAATATTCTGGATATTCAGCTAACTTATGGTTTGCAGAGGAAAGTTTCTTCATCAGTTCAGCCAGGGTGACTGGACTTGGGGCAGAGCTGGGGGAACAGACAGTGATCAGTGATACAACTATCAATAACCCAGTACAACCATTAAAGTTATAAAAAGGATCAGAAGTATAGGCAGACGGTTTTTAAATCCGGGTATTCACATACCACCGTAAATCCGAATGTATCCATATTTAAGGTTCATCTATAGCCAAAAAATGTGTTAGTTTTGGAAAGTCAGTGTAAGAAATGGTTAAAACAGATGTCAGTTTTGTTTGCCGTCTTTGTCCCACAGGGGAGATTCTCCGCCACAACAGAAAGCGAGTAGAAATCTCTTCCAAGTAAGCAGAAATCCCCTCTTGGCAGTTGTCACTGAAGCAGTTGTCTGATTTCTCCTCTCATGAATCAGTGACAAGGTTACATTTTGGATTTCCCATGACTTTCTGTCTGGGGGACAATGATCATCAGGACAAATAGAGAGGGTGAATATCCCCAGACGGCGATAGACAGCCTGACAAGAGTTCTAACACTTTGTTGCTCTACGCTGGTTCTGGCTGGAGATGGAGCTTGAGGATGGAGGATGGAGACATGCAAATCATTTCTTTTTGTCTCTCTTGGGCCTCTATAATTGCCAGTTTACACTACAGACATGGCATTATAAAGGAACCACTTGCCAATCTCATATATAGCTCTTTTGACCCCATACTATGCGGAAGGGTTTGCGGAGCAACAAGACAGTGCAACCTTTATGTTTATGACCCAGAAAGCAAGAAAAAAAGCTTTGACCTCACTAGGAGTTCTGGGTGTTCGGTTGGTCACAGAGGCAGAAAAGAAAAATCTGCCTGTGTATAGATCTTAAATGAGGTATAAGGCCCCTTTCACACGACCTCTCCGATTGGGTCCGTCTGTCAGTTTTTTAGGCCGGCCCCATCGGATGCCCAATGTAAGTCTATGGATGGGTGTCCATTTACGCCCAGTTACCCCTGACTCCAGCCGGGTCCAGAAAAACAAACAGAGATCCATTTCCCCGGACCGGATCGTGCCGGATCGCGGGGTAATCAGATGTTAATGGACACGTTTGTTTACATCCGATTCCCCATAGACTGGCATGGGGTCTGGTAATTGCAGCTTTTTCCTCCATCGCAAGATGGAGGAAAAAAAAAAACGTACGGACACGGAAGTCACAGCAGTGACATCCGCTTTGTACTGCTGTGATCAGGACAGGATCTGTGCACGAATCCCTTCCTGATCAGC
Source organism: Nanorana parkeri (assembly GCF_000935625.1). Lineage (NCBI taxonomy): Eukaryota > Metazoa > Chordata > Amphibia > Anura > Dicroglossidae > Nanorana > Nanorana parkeri. Next base: position 141,502 of record NW_017307949.1, on the reverse strand, counting down.
CCACGTGAAAGGGTCCCAATTCTTTCCAGTTTTGTGATTGGAATACATGTGAATACATTGCTAGTGGCACTGTGGTATATATCATATTTGTTGTTGAAATATATTAATCTGCCTTCTTTGAGGAGCCTCAGAAGAGTGAATAGTGAGAAATTGCTTCCTGGTTTCATCCTCACAGTCACTGAGGTCTCCTGTAACTTCACTATGCATGTCTGGTCATCAAATATTACATGGCCAGAGCAGCAGGAACTCTATGTTCCCTTCAAACTGGCATAGAGCTTTGCTGAGCACTGAAATGTATTTACGCATTTCACAGCTGAGGGCGCAACAAAGATCATATGCTGATTTAATGTAAGGTCTGTGCTTTTTGATGCCCACCAATAATAAAGAAGGCCTCTACTCACATCTGGCTCCTGCTGTCGAGCCCTTTCTCTGGAGATGGGACTGAGGATGTGTCAGGGTCTTGTTCTAGCTCCAGAGAGTTATCTTGGATCTGCTGGCTCCTCTGATGCTGCTGTATCATCTCTCGCAGGGCACTTTGAACATCTGCAATTTCCCGCTGCGCATTCTGGAAGCCAGCGTGCAGTTCTGAAAATAGCACCCTGAAATTAGACATGTTTTCTGGAATGTCCTTTCCGGTCCCTGAGACGTCCTCCTCTACTCCAACACAGGTCTCTATGTTGGTCTCCTGTGATGTCCGGCCTATGTTCCAACTCCACCATAGCTCATACAGCTTCATATAAGCCAAGTACGCCTGGAGACTGTCACAAGCAGCAGAACTGTGTTTGTTGTCTGGATTGAGGTTACTCCTTAGCTCCTCACAGCCTGAATAATGAAAAAAAGAAAACAGAATATTCTAGGTGTTAGGACTGGCATTGTCAAGGCCTAAAGGTGAACTCCACACAAATCTGTCCAATCAGTATGGTTGGGGCCCAAGAAAAACCTGGATGACAAAGGCAACTGTATAGAAAGTCTAGTGAGCTTCCTTTCAGTAATGAAAATGTCCACCGTGTGCTGCTCTGTACTGAACCACCATTGTATGCTTCTCAGAACAAGTGGCTAAGTATTGATATATGAAGCTGACCGCTCTGTGGTTACTGATATATAATGCTGATCTCTCTGTGGTTACCGATATATAATGCTGATCTCTCTGTGGGACTGATATATAATGCTGATCTCTCTGTGGTAACTCAGTTTTGTGATTGGAATACATGTGAATACATTGCTAGTGGCACTGTGGTATATATCATATTTGTTGTTGAAATATATTAATCTGCCTTCTTTGAGGAGCCTCAGAAGAGTGAATAGTGAGAAATTGCTTCCTGGTTTCATCCTCACAGTCACTGAGGTCTCCTGTAACTTCACTATGCATGTCTGGTCATCAAATATTACATGGCCAGAGCAGCAGGAACTCTATGTTCCCTTCAAACTGGCATAGAGCTTTGCTGAGCACTGAAATGTATTTACGCATTTCACAGCTGAGGGCGCAACAAAGATCATATGCTGATTTAATGTAAGGTCTGTGCTTTTTGATGCCCACCAATAATAAAGAAGGCCTCTACTCACATCTGGCTCCTGCTGTCGAGCCCTTTCTCTGGAGATGGGACTGAGGATGTGTCAGGGTCTTGTTCTAGCTCCAGAGAGTTATCTTGGATCTGCTGGCTCCTCTGATGCTGCTGTATCATCTCTCGCAGGGCACTTTGAACATCTGCAATTTCCCGCTGCGCATTCTGGAAGCCAGCGTGCAGTTCTGAAAATAGCACCCTGAAATTAGACATGTTTTCTGGAATGTCCTTTCCGGTCCCTGAGACGTCCTCCTCTACTCCAACACAGGTCTCTATGTTGGTCTCCTGTGATGTCCGGCCTATGTTCCAACTCCACCATAGCTCATACAGCTTCATATAAGCCAAGTACGCCTGGAGACTGTCACAAGCAGCAGAACTGTGTTTGTTGTCTGGATTGAGGTTACTCCTTAGCTCCTCACAGCCTGAATAATGAAAAAAAGAAAACAGAATATTCTAGGTGTTAGGACTGGCATTGTCAAGGCCTAAAGGTGAACTCCACACAAATCTGTCCAATCAGTATGGTTGGGGCCCAAGAAAAACCTGGATGACAAAGGCAACTGTATAGAAAGTCTAGTGAGCTTCCTTTCAGTAATGAAAATGTCCACCGTGTGCTGCTCTGTACTGAACCACCATTGTATGCTTCTCAGAACAAGTGGCTAAGTATTGATATATGAAGCTGACCGCTCTGTGGTTACTGATATATAATGCTGATCTCTCTGTGGTAACTAATATATATTGCTGATCTCTCTGTGGTTACTGATATATAATGCTGATCTCTCTGTGGTTACTGATATATGAAGCTGACCGCTCTGTGGTTACTGATATATAATGCTGATCTCTCTGTGGTAACTAATATATAATGCTGATCTCTCTCTGGAAACTGATATATAATGCTGATCTCTCTGTGGTTACCGATATATAATGCTGATCTCTCTGTGGGACTGATATATAATGCTGATCTCTCTGTGGTAACTGATATATGCTGATCTCTCTGTGGCTACTGATATATAATGCTGATCTCTCTCTGGAAACTGATATATAATGCTGATCTCTCTGTGGTTACTGATTTACAATACTGAACTCTCTGTGGTTACTGATATATAATGCTGAACTCTCTGTGGTTACTGATATATAATGCTGATCTCTGTGGTTACTGATATATAATGCTGATCTCTCTGTGGCTACTGATATATAATGCTGATCTCTCTGTGGTAACTGATATATAAAGCTGAACTCTCTGAGGTTAATTTATTGAAACATAATGCTGAACTCTCTGTGGTTAACTTATTGATATGTAAAGCTAAACTCTCTGTGGTTGAACTCATGGTAAATTATGGATCACAATCTCAGCATGAGTTGAACATCCCGTTTCCTGGCCCTTACCATGTGGAAGCAGCAGTCGAGCAATGTCTTGCATTAAAGTGAAGTGTCCAGCTTGCTGACATCTGTAGAGGCTGCGAAGTAAGGCAGGTGCAGCCTCATCACAGTTCTTCAGGAGGTAACTGAGAGCAGACAATGCCACCTCCTGCGAGATGTGGTGGAGCAGCTGAATGGGTGAAAACAGGAAAAGATCAGCAACGATACTTATTGAATGGAAACTTCTTTACAGCTTTAAGAATTCTTTCCATCTAATTTTATGAGCATTGACTGGCTTGCAACAATTTCATCACTGGACATCCTAGAGAAGACCTCTGCTTTAATGTGAAAGCTAGACAAATATTTAGTCAAACCAAATCATTTTAACGGTTTCTTCTTTTAAAGCAACTCCGTTACCCCAAACCCCCCCCCCCCCGATGGATAAGAAAAGCTAGTTTGCAGTCCAGAATCTGTAGTTTGTGTATGTTTGTCTGTTAATCTACATCTCAGTAACTGACCGCACATCTAACAGAGAGTGACGATCCAATGGCATTATGGCAGTAGGAGCTTTTTCCTGCTCTGGTATGACACAATGAAGTGCTGTATGGCCACATACACATGTATGACAGGCACGTATCACATGTGCCCGACTGTTAGAAGCACTGAGATACCCTCAACATCACTCCGTTCCATAAAGGAATTTGCATCAGGTTATATTAAATGCCTGTGTTAAAGTGCCATCTAAAAACAGTGCACAGTGCAGGATGCAGGCATTCAACACTCTCAGAAGTGTAATGGATGCTTAAGATACTCTGGCCAGCTTAGATTTGCAACGGAGTGAATATAGGCAGGATGGTTGCGGGGACCGTTAAGTAATAAAGCTCTATTTTTTTTACAGGGAGCATTAATAAAACAAATGAAGGTAGTGACACAGTCCCTTAAGCCCAGTTTTGTGCAGAATATGGGCTCCAGGGATGTTTGGGGATCTCTCCAGCTTCTCCAGAGTTGTCATAAATCTCTTGATTTCCTGAGGTTACCCTGATGCAATTTCCTTTATGTAACAGGAGTGATGTTGAGGGTATCTCAGTGCTTCTAATGCCCTTCTTACCTAGTCACTGAGTTTCGGTGGACAGCCTTCTCCAGGTAGAACTGCACCTGTGCTATATCTTTACATGATGGATTTAAAGCTGAACTCCAGACAGACATAAAAGGCACAAATCAAAGCAGCTGTTATACATTAAATGTATTTTTTTTGTTCAATGCAGCCAGTGTATGTATTCAAATTTGGCTTGGTATCAGCTTGTTGTAGTGTACTGTACAGCAGAACTCAGGGAGAAACAGCACCAGGAGCCAATCAAGTGTGCTACAGTACATCAAGGATTCTGATGGGAGGAGAAAGCAGACTGACCGAGATGAGCTTGCAGGTCTGCTGCATTCTCTTTTCACTGTCCAATCACAGTGTTTTGGTGGGGAAGAAACCTGTGAAAGTAAATCCTTTGGCAGATAAAACAACTCTCATATATGTATTGCATCTGTGTATTTAGCTATTTGCCTGAAGCTTGGCTTTATAAAGTATTTATCCCAGTACTCTTCTAGAGTCAGGATAAACAAAGCAATCAACAAAAGGTTTACTATACGTTGCGCCTATGCTTGAATACCGCTGCAAAATCAATCTAAATCTGACCTATGTCATCTAATACTACTTCGGCATAATCCAAGCATGACCATCATACTAAGGCTAGCTGAAACAAGCGGTCCATTACCTGTCTTGGGGTAGTATTAGCAGTACTTGGAGGGCTCTCAGATGAACACAGTTGCTGATAGGCCTCAGTGTACTGATCCGCTGTACACACTCCATACTCCTTCTGCCACACTCCTGTGAGTTTACTGATGAAAGTGTCCTCACTGTCACTGCCAGCCCAATTATGAAAACATGGGGTGGCCAGTGTCTTCCAATCTATGGCAGTCTTCTCAGCAATATGACTATACAGAAGTTCGTTGGTACACAGTAGCAGTCTCTGACCCTGTAAAACAAGTCATGTGTAAATATCTTCAAACTAAACAGTAACACTGTGAATGCGATGGTCTGATTTGGCAATAACTGCTGAAGTAAACACAGCCTCAGAGATATTTTATCATGGTAAGTATGGTAAGACCTCTTACAGAGATCACAGTACTCCCTCGAAAAATCCTTTCTCCCTAGAGGACCAGTACTATCTTTGTTCAGGAATTATCCAGGGTCACCATCTAGACCAATGAAATACATCCCAGAGCCTGAGCAGTAGTCTTCTGTTCTGGGATGTGTGTGAATGTGTTGTCTCTCACAGATCAGCCTCCTGATTTTGTCTCTATCTTGTAAACTGGCAGAAAATGACAACTTTACCACAGTCATCACTGGAGTAGAGGAGACTGAGGAAATGCATCCTCTTGCCTGCGGCAGATTCATGGCATCTACTCAGGGCTAGGCTCTCTCTGTGTATGAGTAGTGTTGGCTTTCCACCACATGTATCACTTTGTGCCGATGCCAGAAGGTTCCATTTCGGTCTTATATTGGAGAACTTACACATTTACCTTGTCTGCCAGACGGCTAATGACAAACTCCAGTTCAAGTTGTTTTTTCAGTAGTTGCCTCTTGTCCCTTTTATACAGTATAGGGTCCTTCTGGGTTGCCTGCTTTTATTTCAGCTGTGAATCCCCGCAGCTCCTTCAGAGTTGCCATCATTCTGATTGATCCCTATCCAACGAATGCCCTACTTATCTTGTTACTGGGTTTTGCTGGACAGGCTACAGCAGGGAGAACTACAATTGTGATACATTATTCGTAATAAATTTAAAGTTCATTTAAACCCCCCCCCCCTCCCTAGCCCCCCTAAACAAATGTAGCCTAGAACCAATACCTACCCACTTCTCTGAGGTGTTATCCCAAACTTTTCTGATAGCATTGTTGTCTCCCTGGTCAGACACACACTGGACGTTTAAGCTGGATCATGGTGTTGCTGTGCCCTAAAGGGCTATCTCCAAGCTCAAGATCTGAATGTATTTATTGCTATGAATGTCCCAGTTTGGGAGCTCATAGGGTTTAGCATTAGGCACCATACTTTGGAGAGGTGGACAGTGTGACCCAACATATGTTTGCATTTGTATACAGGAAATAATCTCTATTTTTTAAAGCAAATATTGGAAGCAGTTTAAGTAGAATTTCAGTGATAACTGGATGGATCAAGTCCTGGGGAATTTGTGTATAGTTTTAGGATTAATGAAACAGGCATATTGAACATAATAGATCTCTGGAGTCGTTTACCAGCAGGCTGGAATGAGGCTGCAGACACTGCTCGGCCCCAACCCAGTTCTTCACAGTGACATGTTCCTGTGCACAGCGCAGGGCGAAAGAGGCGGCAAGGTCCTTCTCTCCCACTAGTAACGCTAGTTCAGCTGCAGTGCTTAAAGACAACAGGTCTCCTTTCCTGGCCAGGACTTTAGCTGCATCATAGGGAGAGGATGCCCCTAAGTAACTGAAAGAGAAAAGGATGTCAAATAAAGTTTAAAAATAAGCCCTTGTTTAAAGGAACCACAATACAAAATGTAATAAATTAGTGTATGTAAAAGAGGTTTCCTTAGAAAAGTTTTAACAGTTGATCAAAAGAGAAGACATCTGAAATCGCAGTCATATTATTAAACATATAGTTACTTGTTCAGTAATCAAATGGAAACATTTTAAGTCAAACTCCTGCCTTTTTTATGCTTTGGATAGAGTTTGAAAGGACTGGAGCCTTGCTATCTGTGTACATATTAAAGGAGATCCCCCGTAACTTCCTATCAGGACAAGAAGTAATGGAGAAATCTCTCCTATGTAAAACAGACCAGAACCAAAAATAGAATTTTTGTACGGATTGTAAAATCCTTTTCTTGAAGTCCATTGAACAACACAGGAAATCTTCCATCTTTGGGTTATACTGCTGCCTACAGGAGGATTGGACAGTAGCCCCCCAAAAAAAAAAAAAAAAACAACCTGTAGGCCACCCCAGGATAATCCTACATGCCTCAGTTTTGTAGCAAGCCGTACTAAAAGCATGATCAGAACTTGAGTCTCTTGATGGGCTCTAAGTACAAAAATCCAATTTTTTCTTTGTCGTCCATTCAGGATCACAGGAAGTCTCATCTTCAGGACGTCCAACAGCAGACCAACGTGAACAAGAGAAACTGGAGACTGCTTGCAGCTCAATAGTTGCCTGAAGAACCAATGTACAAAGCTGACACCAGACAACAAGGTAAGTTAGTCTGGGGAACTATGGCTGAGGGCAGAAAATCAAGGGAAAACTCACAAGCCTAGTGAGGAGTGGCTCAACATGGGAGGCCAAAACACTGAACCACAGACCATAAACAAGCACATTTTAACTTATTCAACCAGAAGGGTGGAGCAAAAAAACAACTTCCTTACAGGGAAAGGAGTCACAGCCTGAACCATGGTCAGAAGGAGAATGAGCAACTCTAAGAACCAAGACGAGACAGAAGGATCTGAGAATGATGTCCTGGTAAAGGGAAAACCAGAGCAGTCAGGCCTTAAGCCTCAACTTCCCTCATCCCATAAAGCAGCAGTCACTAAATGGCAGACTGAGGTTCTGTCCTGACTGTGATTGTTGAATTGCGGCTGGGTTATGGCTGACTGACAAGGGATATGTTTCCATTGCCAACCATAACCCAGCGCAGGCCCTCCCTCTGCACAGTGATTGGTTGCTAGGACTGCTGGCTTACTAGCAACCAATAACATCAGGCAGGGGCTGACTGTACAGCCCTCCAGATCACTTGTACTAGTCCGCTGTGCTCCAAAAAATAGGTTGGGTGTTCAACCTCCTAGGACACTTGCAAAAATGTGAGGCACGCTGGTAGTAGGAGTTATCCTGGGCTGGCCTTCAGTTTTTGGTAGGTGGCAGTATAACATAAAGGTGAAACACTTCCTGCATCCCTCAATGGATGAGACAAAAGTCCTTTTTAGTGGATTAGAAATTCTAACAATTTTGCTGTCTGTGCCTTTCTATCCTGGTGACAATAGCTCCCTTCAATTTCTTCTATGGGTGTCAAAGGAACAGTAAAAGTGAGGGATCTCCCTAATGAGATCACAGACAGGAATAAGAACTGACAGAAATGTTTTAACTCTTCCCTATCCAATTGTTGAAGTGCAGAGGACTACCTGTTGATCAGTCAGAAATTCCTGTAGTGAGCCAACAACACTGCTTTTAAAAACCCAAAATAGTTTTATCAGCTCTGCCAGGTTCTTACCCTGCTGGACACCTCCCCTGTATTCATCTCCAAAACATAAAAGGGGATCTCTTATGTATTGAAAATGAGGAAAACTCAGACAGGGCACCATTTAGTGATCAAGGTGTCTACTAAATACACTGCACACACATCTCACCTAGTGAGAGGTGAATATTAAAAGGTTGCGTTACCTCGAGTGGTTTTTGTGTGAAAATTCATCTTGCATATTGCCGACTAGGGGGTGAGCTCAGAATTTATTCTTGAAGTCAAAGTTCTTCAAAGGAAAGTATTTTAACTGGTACTCTTAAGGCTGAGTTCACACCTAGACATATCGAATATGCGCGTTTTTACCGCGATTCGTGGTTAAAAAAAACGCGCGACCAACGCATGTTTCCAATGGCTACCTGGCTGTATCCCAATGGATATGTGCGGCAAATACTCCCCAAAGAAGCTCCTGTACTTCTTTGAGTGTAGGGCGTTTTGCAGCGCGTTCCTACGCGCTGTAAAATGACCAGGTGGGAACCATGCCCATAGGCAATCATTGGTTTTCGCATGTTGAGCGTTTTACAGAGCATAGGAACGCGCTGTAAAACGCCCAGGTGTGAACCAGGCCTAAGAGTTGTTTGTCTAAAAACTTGAACTACTCTATGAATGTTTTCTTTTTTTAACAGAGAGTGAAAATGTATACTGCATATTACCAAGTTATTAGGCTGTTAGTAATGTTTGACCCAAGCCTGGAGTTATTTGAAATCATTTTGGTATACTTCTAACGGTGTTTACATTTTTTAACAGGCTCTGGGGCTTTGTGCAAAATCCACCTACTCCCATATCCTATTAGCCAGAGTCAGATACTTGCCACTTGGCAGCCATGGCGTAGTGTCCATCATGCTCCAGCACTGCAGCCCAGCTGGTGTACAGCTCCCGGAGAATGGGGTCATCTGAAAGAAGGCGTGCTTTAGCTACAACAATGGCTTCCCTGAAATAAATAAGAAGGGGAATGAGGCTCTTTCAGCTTCTGTGCCAGGGATTAATGCAATTAAAATACAGAACACAATTTACTTCTGTTTGACGGACAGATGATACATATACTTTCGAGCTGCCAAGCATTTGGTCTGCTATGAAGGCCTTTATAGGAGATAAATAAGTTCACAAATATCTGCTGCCCAAACCCGTGTTTTAGGGGTTATTAATGATTGGACCAGCTTTTAAATGTTATGCTGGAAACCTTCAAAATGGAAGTGGAAAAAAACATCTTTGATTCAATAAAGGGTCCAGAAAAATCTAAGATGTTGCTGGCCCAAAGACTGACCTACTGAGAAGCAACACCAAGTATCAGGGTGGTTGAACTACAGCACAACTGAGAAAATAGTGATCTTTAGTCCATTTTATATACTAATCCATGAACAAAAACTAGAAGCACATGTGGGTGCCCCAAATCAACCCAGAACAGGACAACAAAAGGAGTTCTCTCTGTCAAAGTCACTCTTTGTCATTGTCATTTTGAATCCTAAAGGAAAGGCCACCATCAAGCTTAGGATCTACTATGAAACTTATTTTTAGCACACGTACCTGTAGAAATGGTTTCCTTTCAGCAGTTGAACGGCTTCATATACTTTGTTAATGGACAGCAGGTGGGAAGCAGCTTTTGTGTATTGTTCTTGGAAACACAGCTGCTTTACGTAAGATTCAACTGCCCAAACCCAAACCTTGTATCCAGCTAAAGAGAAAAAAAAAGCCATTAATCCAATGCATTCTTTTTTAAAGAAATGATACGAGGTATGTGAGGCTAGCTACCTATGGTGCACTGAAAATGATAAGACACTATAAATAAAAAGGAACTGTGTGCAAATGCAACTGCGGTCAGAAAAGATTCTAAGTGCATTTATTCTGACCTTCTTACCTACCCATGGGAGACAGCGCCACCAACTGGTCTGTGAGCTCTCTTCTCTCTGCAGCCAGTTGTAATGTCCCCTTTAGGTCCCCTTTCCACAACATGATGTGATGCTGAAGCTCAGGGTGTCCACTCTCCAAATGTGATTTTCCTATCAGCAAAACAATAAGAATGATTTTAAAATAATGAAGTGCACAGTTTAAATTGTTCTTAACGTATGTTCACGTACAGCGGATTGGTGGACTTATAATTCCCCACAACCATTTATTAGCGCCCCTGGAGAAATGGCCAGTAGGCAACAGTTCAGCTTACTAATCGCTGTGTACTGAGCGGTCCTTTACATTGCTGATCCTCCCCCTTCCTCTTAAAACAGAGGAACCAGAGGAATTTTGTCCCTCTGCGTATGACCTATACATTTAATCTACTCCATGTTTTAACCCCCTAAATATCAGCAATTAGTTCACAGTGGGTGGTCTGCTTTCCAAAAGGGCCAATCTGTGGGGTTTTCGTACCTTCCTTGTATTTTTATTTGATATGTTTTCTAACAGCAAATTGTTGCCATTTTTGTCTTTTTATGGTTAAAAAATGAAAACCCCATGGGTGCTTAAATACCTCTAAAAGAAATCTCTGTCTCAAAAAAAATGGTACAAAATTCATTTGGGTACAGTGTTGCGTGACCGAGTAATTGTCAGTCAAACTATCACAGCACTGAACACTGAAAAATTTCCAGGTAATGAAGGGGTATTACAGGCCAGTACTCAAGTGGTCCTTTGAGAGAACTCCACTCGTACTGTTCATGACATTTTTGTCTGTCTTAGTTAACAGGCAGCTGAGTGAGCCAAACCACAGGAAAGGGGTAATCCTGCTGAAGAAACCAAAGCTTGCGCTTCATTCTAATGACAACTTGACTGTAAAGAAAGCATCTAGGTGAAGACGCTCTGTAACAGACCTCTGGATAGATCATTACCTCAGCTGTAGAAATACTAGGATTTTTGTACTGTAAAATCTTTTTCTTGGTGTCCATTGAGGGACACTGTTGGGTATCGTTTTACTCGTTGTAACCTCATCTTTTATATTTCATTAAAAAAATGGGTAATTTGTTGTGTTTTGGGGCATTTAATTAAATTTGTCACTAAATTTTGGGGTTTAATAAGGAGTTGCGCTAATATTGCGCAACATAAAAATTTTCAACTACCACCATTTTATTCTATAGGGTCTTGGCATTCAGAAAATATATAATGTTGGGGGGTTTTACGTCATTTTCAGGCCTAAAATGTGGAATATAACATGGGTGCAAAAAATGAAAAAAGGGCCTCAGTCATAAAGGGGTTAAATACTGTTGGTTTATACTGCCACCTACAGGTGAACTGTACACTTGAAAACTAAAATACTGTAGACCAGCCCCATGATTTACCCCCCCTCTACCTCTAATGTGACAGTGAAAATGGACTCCACTTTCTTGGCCGTTGAAAGACACAGGAAATCAGATATTGTCAGGATGTCAACTAAGGGGTGGGCAAAAACCGCCAACAGACCTAAAGGAACATAACTGAGCACTGCCTGAAGCCCAAGAGCCACCCGAATGACCAATGTCTGAACCTTCATTGTGAGCCTGATGAAGGGGACCCTTTGAGGCCCCGAAAGCGTTTGCATTGAATGGCAATGTGTCATTAAATGGACTATTGCTAAACTACTATTTGGCGTGCTGGTGACTTTATTTCTTCATTTGAGTTATTCACGGTGCCATCTGCGGTCACTACAAGCACCCACCCGTCTACACAGGTCTCTTGGATGTTTTCCAGTAAGGAGTGCAGCAAGACCTCTGGTTCTTAATGTCTGAACCTGACACGAGAAGTGGCTGAGCACCCTACCTGATAGGGAAAACATGGCAAGGACAGGGAGGACAGAGAATCAACCTGATGCTCAAGACCAAGATAGAAAGGTCACTGCCAGAGGGAAGCGATGGAACAACAAATTCCAGTGTAGGGGGGAAAAAAAAGATCCACAACTTGATATGGTCAACAGAAATAGGGGACAACTCCTGGAAGAAATAGGTCCGGAGAAGAAACCTAGAACAAAACTGATCCAGGTAAGGATCAGTACCAGGTACTCCTAAGTTAGGCTTAAGAAAGGCCGATTGGTATAGTTGCTATGTAGAGACCAGCTCAGGCAGCAAGGAATCTTGATTGAAGCAGATGGAAAATCCACGGAAAAAGTAAAAGTGAAGAAAAAAAGGCTAGCAAAGACTGGTTAGAATTTTCTCTGCAGAGCTGAAGAAAGGACATCCACCCATCTAGGGCACCAGCAAAAAATGGCATGCTAGCTAGAGGAGGGGTTAAACTGGGGCTTACAACTTTCTGTTAGTTAGTGTTCAACCCTCATGTAGGCTGCAGTATAACCCGATCTGAAATCCTGTGTCCCTCAATGGATGAGAAACAAACATTAATTGGTCAAGAAAAAAAAAAAGCAGTTGTACAAACCCTCTTCTTCCATGAGTTGATGAAGAGTAGCTCGATCACTGTATAGACCGAGGTGCACAGAATCTTCCAGCAGTGTATGGGATCCATCGGCTAGAAGAAAAAAAAAAGAGCAATTAACATATGTAAGAATGAAAGAAAAAAGAAAATGTCTGATCTGAGAATGCCAGTATTCAATAGTGAATCAGAGAGTCACCAACGAGCCAAGCGTTAGCTTATATAAATATGCCTAATCATATGACTTTAGTTCTGGATAGATCGGGCAAGGGTTAGAACCTTACTCAGGTTTTTATTGTAGTGTCATTTTGTGCCTTCCTATGTCTTTTTCTGTCTGTGTTATTATTGCCATTTCCCTGTTCGGACACAGATAGCAATAAAAATACAGCATCACTACTTCTGATGACCATTATCATCTGGAAAGAAAAAGTGATTGAAAATTCTAAATGTTATGGCTGCCATTAGAACAGGAGTAGAAGGGAAATCTTAACATAAGTTAAACCTGTCCTAGTGACAACTTTCTAGGGTAGGACTTCCCTTGAATTTGGGTAGATTTCCACTCCACTGGGCTGACAGAAATTATAATGCTTCCAAACGCTAACCAAAGCAAAAAGAAAAATATTTTGGCTGGAGTTCTACCTCTGCCTCAACCTAACCCTATTAAAGTAATAATACTATTCAGATTCAATACAATCACATAACAAAAATGTTTCGGCCATAACACTATCACACTGAAATTGTTATGTGGTGGTAGTTTGAAACCTAGTGACAATGTGTCAAATATTCCACAACAAATGCCCCTTTCAAAAACTTCATACCCAGATGGGATTATCCATCTGCCCCGGAGTAGATTTGCTGGCCCCCTCCCCTGTACGTCTCTGGGCATTACTTCAAATATCCAATGGTTCTCTCTGACGTCACTCAGGAGTCCAAGTGACACACAGCACTGTACTGAAGGAGGATTTAAAAGCTGATTGGAGCTTATTGTTGTCTGCTCTCTAACAAAACAGAACTCTGTATATACATCTTGGCTTTCATACACAGGTTTCCAGGCTAGCATCAGAAACTCAGTGATTATCTGCCTACTGCCTGGAGTTCCTCTTTATTTCTATGGCGCTGACATTCTCTCACCTCCTTGGGCACAAACTGCTGCTGCCAGCTTCACACAATCCCTATGTTGTTCTTCCTTAGACCGGTGATCTTTGCTGGTACTAATAGGGAGGAGAGACTGAGACTTTTTCTTCCTCGCACGTGTGTCTGCTGAGGAAAAAACAAAGAGTGATCACAGTAATGCTTTAAAAAACCCAAGCAACATAAAACCAAACGGTATAAAGATTTACCCTACTGTTAAGAAATTGAGTTAATTTTACATATTACTGTGAGCAGAAATCTCTTCCAACCATGACAGATGCAGGGTAAAAATAACATCAATCCCCTGCAACGGGACTTTGCCTCTAAAAAAAACTAGTCTAGTGATGAAGGATGGTGCTGTGCACGGCTCCCGTATCAACCAGATACAGATGATAAAACTTTTAACTTTTTGAATTTTATGCCAAGTTTCCTCCCTCAACCTATATCCTTCCTGTATCTTTCCTATGAGACCTAAGACTCAATAGGATAGAAAACCGGATAAAAAAAAGAAAACTTGTATAGTGGCTTTGTATATTCTTCATGACTCTTTTTATTTATATTTTGTTCAGTAAGGTATAAAATTAATTTTGCATATGAAATTGTATTACTCTCATATGCAACCAGCAGATGCTCTGTTTGGAGTTCTGTTTCTAGAGCTCAAGCCAAAATGAACACACACTGGTCAATGAGCCTGAGAAGTAATGTATTCCCCACCCTTACACAAACTGGCTGCCAGGCAAATACAAATCAGTTGCTCAAGGTGAGGTCATAACCACATACCTACTTATCAATATGTACAGTATGTATCTTTCAGTTTTAGGTTGACACTTCTGAATGACCTGTCACCTTTAATATTTCCTGATAATTTCCCAGCAGTAGTTTCTGTACCCACCCCTGCCACAGGGCCAGAATGAAAGGGCCACTCTTAATAATGAGCCAGCAAGTGATTTAACTTGCCAATAAACACACAAAAACAGTTCAACATGAATTTACCAATTAAGGACAGTTTAATATTTCTTTACAGGGATAAACTGGGCTTAACAAAACTGTCCAGTGATTACTTTGTTTTCATCACACGTGCAGTGCAATCTATGCTGGTGTCTGGTATTATAACAGAGGCCCTTACCAGGCTTAACGGAAAGCCAGTTACTTTGTGACCATTATAGGCCTCTTGTCATGACCAGAAAGAGCCTATGTTATGACATATATGGCTAGATCATGCTATGGTCTGACATCTTCACACCTGACTGATTTTGCCAGGCTCTGGTAAGAACGATTTCTTAACAGGGGCATCAGAAGGGCTATTTAGTATATATCCTAACTGTATTATGAATTACCTGTCTTTTCTTTGAAATGCTCCTTCTTAACAGGCACTCTTTTTATGGTTGGACTCGGACTACGTCCCTCCACTGTGGGCAATGATGGTGGCAAATCTGGCACAGTGTCAGCCTCTGTTGTAGCTGTAACTATAAACAAAAGGATGTGTGAGATTACACGTAACAAATAAGAAATATTTTAGTTAAAAATTGGATTTCAGAGCATCTGGGTCTTTTCATTTGACAGAGCACACAAGGCATCAGAAGGACAGATGTGGGATGACTGCCAATGTTCCCTCTTCTACACACTAGGTGAGGATGACAGGAAATATTCAAAGGATGCACAACTAGGCTCTTCCTAAAGAGGCAACCTGTGGTCTGCATGGTGGGGGAAGACCCCTCTGTTAAAAGTGGAGATGTAGGAGGACTCACCATGAGAACAGATTAGGGAGGGAGGGAGCGGGGGGTATAGATTCCATCTTGTAACACACTTGGTGGCAACTAGGGATGTACCAATACTAGTATTGGTGCGGATGCCAAGTATTTGGGCGAGTACCTAGCCCGATACTTGAGCTTCCAGTATCAGGAAGCCGGTTGTCGCATCATTACACAGAAGCTCAAGTATCGTGAGCATGGAGCCGGCTTCCCGGGCCAATCAGGAAACCAAGTGGCAAGTCATTACCCGGCACCCGGCTTCCTGATTGACCAGAAAGCCAGCTCCATGCTTTCTCGTCACCTAGTGGCGAGAAGCATGGAGACAACTTCCCTGCTAATCGGGAAGCCGGGTGGCGAGTCTTTACATGTAATTTCATGCATAATATATCCTGTCTTCCGTTACATCTCCTTTTTCTTATATCTCTGTGGCAAGATCGCCTTGTGTCTTCTGTTGATTTTTCTTTAAGCTTTGTAAACTGAAGAACTGCTTTCCTTGCATCTGTAGAAATTAGGAAGTGCTGCTGCGAACACGTTTGGGTGTCGTGAATCATATTTAGGACTTTGGTAGTGCTGTCCCTGGCTTTACAGTGAGGGACAAAATAACACTTGGTCTAAATTCAACAGCACAATTGACCTGTAGCTGGCACACTGGGAGAGGTCTTTGTTCTCTTTAGACATAACAGACACGTCTGCTCATAAGGAGTCCACAGAGATGTAATGGCCCTTCAGGATAGCGTTAAATACTCATAGGAAATTGGGAGCTAAGGCTTCTTTAAAACTTTTCTAGTATGCTAAGGAAAAGCTGTGTGGGCCTAGAGCTCTGCCAGCTTTTAAAGCAGCCAGTGCCAAGCCCAGCTCCTGCTAACAGGGGTTTTCAAGAGTGTTTTCCTCAGGTGTGATTATGGGCATACAGGATTAAATATTAGTTTGCAGTTCTACTTCCTGTAGAGGGATCGTTGAACAGGTTAAATGATAAAGTTTGTCACAGAAGTCTGAAAGTGGAAGCCATGTCTGCAGACTTTTTGGCTTTTATGCTTGTAGGGAAACTAAACAGGAAATGTAAGCATGTGTGGCTGGGTTTTAGGAGGGCCTTGGCCAGCATTTTGCCTGGTTTGTTACAGAATTCAAAAACATTTTCCTGCCTTTGACAATATTTTTTTTTCAATTTTAAAGAGTAAAATGGAATTGAGTTTTTCGCAGAGGAGTGAAAATCTAGAATCTACCCACTGCCGTCTGCTTGCAGCCACAGGAGAAGCGAATCCATTAGGGGAGAACTTGTTACCCCCACATTGTGCCCCATTGGGTGTAGTAGCAGGACAGGGGGCTCAGTAACTCGGACCTTGTGATTTTTTTTCAGGCTCAGCATTACTGAGCTGTGCATAGGATGGAGTGTCCAGTATGGTTACTTTAAAAGAATTAATGCTTACACAGCCCTACTACACAAGTCCATTTCTGTAAAGGCTTCTAGAAAAGGTTATTTGTTCATTGTTATACTGAAACACAAATTAAAACACATCACCCTGAATTATATTCCCCAATCAGCTAATTACTAAATAATGCATTCTATTATTTTATTCATGAGCAGCCCAACAAGCCTTAAGGGACTAAAACAAAAGAAAATATACAAGTAACATGAACAATCATTAAATGGACATCTGTAGACAATAAAACAGTAGTGACACGATCCCTGACATGAAAGATTTGTAAAACTTCCAGCCGAGCAACAGGTAATGTACATCGATTAACAGGCAGAAGTCAGCAGGGGTCCCAAGTACCTGGGGTGTTTTAAATCATTTACAAGTATGCATCATTTATGCGCTAGAAATCATCACAGAAAATCAGCAGCATTTTGACAGTTCATATACTTAAGTTTTTTTTTTACCCCACTAAATTATTTATATAAGGAAAGAGCATCATAAGACATCTCATTCATATGCAGAACAACATTTCCAAAACCGATCCTTAGTTACCCCCCAATCCTTTCTGTAAGTTCATCTGAGTTTCCTGCAAAGAAGGAAACCTGAACATGAGAATGAAGCCCTGTAGATTAGACTACGGAGCTTTCCTAAGGATCCGGCTCTCTAGCAAAGTGTATAAAACAATTAGAAGCCACATTTGATACACACCCTTTATCAAGAGACTTATGTGTCACCTATATCAAACCTCCTCCTTAAATGCCAGCAACTTTTTATGGATGTATTTAGCTTTCTTGGGGCATGTAAGCAGCTGTAAATAGAACAATCATGTTTTTCACTAACCTACAGAGAACATAGCAGCTGTATTACATAGTCCAACCAAACTTTGCAGCACCTCAGCCAAGGAGGAGGTTGTGAAGTCCTGACCATAAATATGCACATGAAGCTTTATGAAGCCAGTAGAGTTCTGTGGTCACTGGCAGCAGACATGAATCAGTATAGCAGCCCTAGAAGCAGCATGAGGACAGCACTCCTAAAGACCCGGGTGTACTCTTCCGGTTAGTGAAAACCTGACTGGTTGTCTTACAAAGTGGAACTCAACAACTCAATAACTGATATGTTATAGAGAAAATGTAGAAATATGGTGCCTAGGAGGTACCCTGGAAAATATACCTTTTGTCTATAATTCCTCCTGAAAAATAGCAGTGCAGTTCCCTGCTTTAATTTGTTTGCCTTAGCTATGAAGCTGTAGGTGCTCCACAGTAAACTATTTGGGGTGTCATTGCTTGTGGCTTCTCATATACAGCACTAGTAGCTGATGGTCTTCCTTTTCTATAAATGCTTCAGAGATAATTGGTTTGACCTGTCACATGGATATCAGAGATCTCCTATTAGTTTTGGAGGGCTGCTTTATGGGATGTCTTTGCAGGGCTAGTGCTACCATAAGACCGCGTGAGGGTGCTGGGGGGGAGGGGTAAAATGCGCCTTCGCCTGTGTAGGCCAAGAACCTTGCACCGGCCCTGTACAGGAGTGCCGTTTATCTGCAGGGTGACATAAAAGGCAAATATGGTGATGCTATTACTGTGCTGCTCACCACTGTTCTTGTTGGAGGCCCACTGCTGTTCTGCCTCTACCAAAGTGGCCTGATTCACACAGAGACATAGTGTAGAAAAAGGGAGTGTGAGTCAATAATGAGGACAGGTCAGCTGCAGGGAGGCCACATGTACTACTGTTGACTAGTCCTAAATCCTTTACCTGCCTTTTTTTTTCGCCACAGCTTCCAAAAATCATTTCCTCTATTGAGATGAGTGAAGTCCTAGTCACACCTGCAAGCCCATTGAAGTGGTATTGACAGGATAGGAATGTTTCTCTGGTAGTGGACATTTTGCCATGGCATCATTACCAAGAATGCTTTGTCTATATATGCAGTAACAGGCCAACCACAATGGCTTGTTATGTGACCAATTTACCATTCTGCATGTTACATAGTATTTGAGGTTGAATAAAGACACAGGTCCATCAAGTTCAACCCATTGTGTGTATGCATGTGACTCTGCATGTTTGGTAACTGCGTGTCTAATTACAATGTGCAATGTTTACGCCATGTTTTTACTATATTTTAATGTACTGTGGCCACACAGTGTATGGAAAATAATGCACAATCCTGTGGCGCCTTTATATAAAAATGCCACACATAAGAATCGTAACAGTCTATGTATAGGCCAACAATTGGCAAACAAATAGTGTAGGGTCCATTATTGCAAAAAAATATTGTATTGTGATAACTGTATGTGACTGTTACAAAGTATATGCAATAATGGTAGAATACAGTATATGAAAGTACTTTTTTAATTCCATATGGCTTCATTTATATTTTTCTCCATATTTACACTCAGGCCAAGTACTCAAACAAGAAACAGTGACAGGCTGAGACTATTGCCCGGGAAACTTATAATCGTCACTTCAACTACTCAAGTAGCCCTGTCAGTGTTTGTGCCAACCCCTGTCAATGACGGCTTTGTCTGCATGTCAATATGGAGTAAGTATAAATAAAGGCGTGTGAAATGTGAAAAATCTGAAAGGCTTGTGAGTGGTATCATTAAACATACAATTTTCATAGAGTTATAAGAGTACAACAATTTCCATGATAGTGGTCCGTTATACAATATAATTTGCCCAATAATATAATATAATTGTGACCCCAAGAGGTCCGAGGGGGTCTCCATAGTTCTGGGTCCATAGTCAGTAGGAAGGAGGCTAGCCCCCAGGCTCCTCCAACAGCACCAGTGACGGTTCAGTCCGTCACATATATTATTTTGCCATTTACGAGCCAAAATGGAGACAATACTGACACTTCCAGGTGTTATCTAAACATTAAACACTCTGCCAATTCAAACCAAAACATGAATTACCTTTCTGTGGTGTAGCCTTGTCTTCAGTCATCATTTCTACAGAGCCCTGTTCCTCATCTTGATCAGATGTCCCATTTTGTGCTGAAAGGAGAGGACTTTCACTCTCTTCTCTAACTGCATCAAACCCAGAGTCCTGATTAAGACCGTCTATCTTCTTCTTTTTCTTTGCCTTAACTTTGGGCTGCAAGGGCCTTTTCTTTTCCATGTCAACACATTTCTTTCCTGAAGAAGAAAATACATTTAAAGGGAGTCTATGAGGCCTCACTGCAATGGCACAGCTAGCAGTGAAGAGGATTTCGGCTAGAGGAAACAGTGGTGCAGGCTGCAGCTGTCCTACGCAGGAAAGTAAAAAGCAGTGAACTTGTACAAAACACATAGAAGTCTATTTATCAATATTTTCAGATTTCACTCGAAAAATGTGTGACTCTTGGGTGAATCTTACATGGAAACATTGGAAAATGGACCCCATAATGTTTGCTGGTAGATCATGGTCTGAACTTTCACAGACCAATAATTGATGATAGAATGTGACTTTCATAGCATTAGATTATCCAATGCTGCTGGATATAGGAGGCCATAATGAGCGAAGCAAAACAGCTTCATTAAAATCCGCCACCATTTAATTAAGTTATGAATTTTTACATAGAATTAGTATAGCTACCTGAATCTATCTCGAAATCTACCTCCTGTAATCTTCCACACGTGATCATTCTAAATAGAAGGGTAAACACTCTGAGCCGGTCAGGGCTCTATTTCTTTTCACAGTGCTGCCAGTTAAACACGGGAACATGCTTACCAGAAGGTACTGTACAAGGATAACTAGAGTGCTGCTGATTAGTCATAGACTGTGGTGCGTTGCAGACCAGGCAAGTTCTATTTAACTAAGGTCCAGGACCTGTCATAACAGAAGTATGGGGATTACCAATGTGGGCCCATTGGCTTTAACGCTGGCTCATTGGCTTTAATGCTTTCAGAATCACTGATCCAGAACAAGTATGCAAATCAGGAAAGACATATATACAAGTCACTACATACAAGTTATAATTGCATAATTGTTCTGGGTCACATGCTCAACGTATTCAGGCACAGTGCCATTCTGACAGCCAGGCAACTAGCATTCTTAGAAAGAGAGGTTAAAAATGCAGCCTCCGTGTAGCTCTAAACAGATAAACAGACCTGGAGATGGTTACTGACCTTTGGGTGGCCGGCTGTGCTCTTGCTTGGATAAGGGCCAACTATGCAAGCAGAAATCATCTGCTCCCGTCCACACGTGGTCTGGTTCTACTGGAGACCACTGGACACACAGAAGCCTTCCCTTGTGCCCACGATAGTTACTGAGCGGCTCTTCTTGTAGAACATCCCAAATCTAGAACAGAACATTATCAGTTCATTGCCAATACCTGTGGTGTTGATATGACCTGCTAAGTTTTTTCACTTCCTTTTATTCAACTTTTATAAATGAATTCTTGTTGTTCTATACACATATTAGGTCATTAAATGACCATGTGCTCTATTTTACACTAAACAAGCAACTGTCCTGCAAGACAACATAGGATGTCTGATATTACCAGAATGATCTCTCTAAACTAGTTTTCACTTTGTTATTCAGGCCTACCTGTTCCCAATTTCATGGCTATGTGTCACTACCTGCAATCCCCCGTCCAATAAGAGTGTCCATACTTGCCCCTGAGACACTCCTATTGGACAGCAGAATGGTAGGTGGCAGTGCTTGCACCACTCTGATCCCTGCTGCCACCCCCAAAATGTCATAATGACAATACATTGAATTGTTGGTATTTCCATACTCTATGATATGCCCCCCTGATGTAACAGAGCCAGGGCCTGGTAATTAGATGTTTACATCAGCAGCACTACATTGTGTGGAGTCAAGGGGCATGTATGCCATGTCAGATCCAGAAGAACAAGACTTTTGACTGGAGCAGTCGTGTGCACAGATGTGGCACTAAAAGTTTATGTATTAGGGAGTGTCTAGGGCAGGATTGGGATGGGTTTTAGTTTTATGACAGTTTTGCTGAATGTGAATTTAAACTACTGAAGGATAATACTTAATTGGTTTCTATTGTTTTTTTATTTACGCTCCGCTTTATAAAAAAAAAATAAAAAGAACCCATCGGCCAGAGATAAAAAAAAAATCAACAACTTTACCTGCATAAAAAAACACTATAGGAATTCCAAAGCATGTGAGGAAGTTTGAACTTTACTGTATATGTAATGCTTAGGCCTTGTACACACAGGCTTCAGTGTGTACAGGAAGCTTTTACAAAGCATCTGAAATGCTTACAGCCAGTTTTGTAGAAGCTGTTAAAGCAAACTCAGGCTCTAGTTTAATGATCTAAATGAGAGTGCTGGCTGTCATTTTAAAGAAGCAGTTAGCTGGCTTTAATCAAGTTTTTAGTGAAGCCTGCTAGCAATTTGTTAAAAGTGGCAGCCTGTATTCCCATTACGATCTGCGTTTAACATCTTTAAAATTAGGCTGAAAATTGCTTTAAAATCTTCAACAATGTTGGCTTAACGCTTTGTAAAAGCTTGCGGTGAACATTGCTCTTGTACAAGCTGAAGCCCAAGCACAAGGCTTGTACACAGGTTTTTAGCTAGGACATGTTTTTCTGAAGCCTTTTGAATGGCCTCTCTCCCCCGGCAGCTGGTGTTCTCTTTACTGTGATGCTCCAGATTGTGGACGGGCCCTCTGAGTCCTCACTTACAATGCAGGACTGCTGGTCCTGCAATGTACATGACTTCAGAGGGTGACCACCGGATGGAGAGCCGAAGACAAGCAGCTCCGCGCGGTGGGTTGCACAGAGAGAAGGAAGTCTGTGGGATAGAGGAATAAGAAAAGTAAAACTGCTCTTAAATGGTCCCCTAGACAAAAACAAGCATTTAATTGTGCAGGGGGAGACCTACTGCAAGGGCCGGTTTTAAATTTCCCCAAATGCTTCTAGGTCTGACATTTGTATACACGACCGTTACTAGAGAATAGCTTATATTGCTTATCATCTATAAATGAAGCACTGTTCATATGTGTGTATATTTTCAGAAATGCATATAATTCAAGTACAGAAAGTGCTCCACGTAAAGATGATTTTACCACGCAGCTCCGCTTACCTGTGATGTACCATCATAGCTGGCAGATGCCAGCCTAGCATCATGGTGAGGACTCCATGATAGACTTGTGATCTTTGCTGTGTGCCCAGACAGGGTTCGATAAGGCTCTGTGACGGTGGTGGGGGAATCAGTGAAGTTTTCTGGGGGACACAAAATACAAAAGTAGATAAGCATTCCTTTTTTTCCCTTAAGAAAGATCTATGGGGTAACCTTTTTATGCCATAGTTCTCTTTAAGGTCACAGGAGGACAACACTAACATCCTCCCATGGCCCAAAGCTCAGTATATAGCGGGCTATAGCTCGCTACATACTGAGAGCGCCGCAGGCAGGATGGTTACCGACAATACTGGCTGATTGACAGGGGACTCTACCTATCTAGAGGCAGAGCCAGCTGTATCCGTTCCTCCAGTCAGCGCTGGGGGATCAGAGAGGGAGAATCCCGCTCTCTGTAGGGAGATGATCTGGAAGTAAGCGAGCGACTATGTGTTTGCTCACTTCCCAATCAATAGAGCAGACGTGCGACAGTTTCAATGTCACACGTCGGCTCTAACTATGGGGATGAATGTAAATCACTCACCTCATAGTTTAATACTTAATTATTTATAAAAATAATTAGTAGAGTGCATAACACCTAAAGCTACCTGTAGGAAAACAAATATAAACAAAACTTCCTAATAAACGAATATAGAAACAAATGTGCATTAATACAAACTTTTCTCGTGTAAAAAAACATTCCTTTCAATTCTGTAAACATTAACCAATAGTCTTGTTTATGAATTCCAGTCTAAATAAATAAATAAATATAGAGAAGAGTGACAGTTTTTTTGTTAGTGAGATTAGCAGTCCCACTGTTAGACATTCTCTTCAGAGCTGACTTCAGGTGAAATCAGGCACTGCGGCTCTGAAACTAAAATTTATCCATAAAGCTTAATGTGTATGTATAGACACCATCTTTCTTTGTAGTTTTGGAGCTAGTATAGAAGAATTAAAACTGCTGTCAGTTTATTTTGCTGTTGTCTGTGTCCTGTTTGAGCAATATCCCTTCACTTCCTGTCCCAGAAACACAAAGAAAAGAGAGCGGAAATAGGGGAATTCCCCTCTTAGATAGTCATCACTGGAACAGGTATCCCCACTGGAAGATTTCTGAGCTATTTCTTCACTCTTCTGGTGACAACAGTAAAATATTAAAGGTTCATCATTTCCTGTTTCAAGGACAAATAAAAAAATAGAGAGGACGAATCTACTAATTGGGGGCACAGACAACGATATAAACATGAGAGGTATTTATCCCTTCTCTACTACAATGCCAGGCCAAAAAAAAAAAAAAAATCACACACGCTAATATTTCGTTGGACCACCTTTAGCTTTGATTATGGCATGCATTTGCGGTGGCATAATCTCAATAAGCTTATGCAATGCCACAACATTTATTTCAATCAAGAGTTGCATTCATTTTTCACCAAAATCTTGCAGTGATGATGGGAGACAAACCACTGTGTAAAGTCTTCTCCAGCACATCCCAAACATTCCCAATCGGGTTAAGGTCTGGACTCTGCCAATCCATGTGTAAAAATGATGTCTCATGCTCTGTGAACCCCTCTTGCACAATTGGAGCCCTTGGAATATTCCCGTGCCATCATGGAAGAAAAGATCCATTGATGGAAAAACCTGGTCATTCACTATATTCAGGTATGCAACAGACCTCATTTTTTGGGGACATAATGTTGCTAAACCTAAACCTGTCCAACTGAAGCAACCCCGGTTCAGAACAGATGTTTTGAAAGGTGAGGCAAAAGCAGTCTGTACAGGTGTGTCTAGATCTGGGTTTTCACCTTTGTGATTATGTACAACCTTATAAACCAAATATTCACCAAGTAGCCAATCACCCTCCAGCTATGTTTCTATGATCCTGTTCTCCAGTCCAACCCTCAGTGACTTTTTTCCTTCTATCTTAAGGTGGCCATACATTGTACGATTTTCGTTCAGAAATCGTACACAAAATGGGCTCAAATCAAAATCGAACAGTCGATGGATGAGCGGGGTTTTAATTCGTCAAAAAATCTTAGCAAGAACACAGCACATGTGTAAAAGAAAATTATTTCCGTAGTTCGTCAAAAATTGGTTGGTTAGTATGGCTAACGAACGATTTCTGAAATCGACATTTGACTATGCCTGATGGGTATTTGAGCTATAATCGAATGAGGATTCGTGGCAGAAATAAAAAAAATTCCAAACAAAAATCAACAAGTGTATGGCCACTGTTACTGTCACTGTCTGTCTGTCTTTCTCTTCTGAGACCACTCTGCTACTCATTTTAAAGGCAGCAGTGTTTGCTCTACAAAGTCTCCAGTATATCCTCCTCCTGTGCCTTCCTTTTGTGCCCTCTGCTACAAGTTCTACAGTGTCTACAATCTGTCTCTTAGTACACAGTTATGCCCAACTCCATGATGACTTCTCTGTTCTTTTCCCTGAACTTACCCAGTCTTTCCATTCAAACCTTTCATTATTTGCCAGAATAAGCCCCACCACCTTTCCACTAAGCACTGCTCCCTATACTTCAGCATGTGCCGAGTGACTATACCAAAAATGTACAAAAGTCTATGAAACGTTTCCAGCCTAAACAAGACAACCATGGGCATTTGCCCTGGTCTTTCCAAAGATTGTTCCCCTGCATGTCAATCTCATCTCACTGATTTATTTTCTCTCTCTCTCCTCTGGTCCACAATCTGCTCCTGCACATTGCACTCTTCCACCTGCTGCATAATTTGAACCTTTAATTTACCCAAACAAACGTGAAAGTTTTCAATCGTTCTCATCAGGGTTGTAGCATGTGTGATGTCATGACTTCCGATTTAATCTTCTGCACCAATGCAAAAATTAATCAAACAAAAATGTATGTAGCAATGAACCCAAGTAGAATAATCTGAAAGAAACTAGCAAGCAAACATACGCCCACCAATGCAAAAAAATATAATAATAAAAAAAGAAAGTGATGCAAAAGCTGTGTGAAGAAAGCTTAAGGTAGATATTTGACACAGGAATAACAGGAACTTGAGCCACCCTAAAAAGCTATCACGTCATTATAGAGTAAACTGCACAACAGAAAAAATTACTCAGTCCATGAACAGATATACATTTTCTAGCATATGCAATAGTTGTAAATATGTGTTCTCACCCAGTGCTCCTTTTAGGTTGTGCACGTAAATCACTGCGTTGTTGGATCCTGATGCCAGGAGAAAGCTTAGGTTTGAGTCTTCACTGTGGTCATGATGCCAGCGAAGAGCATTCACTAGTTTATGATGTTGTTGGATAGTGCAAATCAACTGAAGATTTGGAGCCCGGAAGATTTCAATACTCCTAAAACACAGTAAAAAGTTAACCATTAACAAATATGTAAAAAAAAAAAAAAGACGCGTACTACCTTTGGTTTTCTAACGCTAAAAGAGGTCAGAAGAAGATTTTTGGGGTTTATGTACTTTGCCAACTACATTTAAACACTATCTGTGCATCCTAAAAGTTACTTCAGCTCATTGACATACTGAGCCTCCTTTCTCAGGGGTAAGCATCCTTCTCCTGCCTGCCCTCTTCTACTTTCCCTGGTGCGCCCCTTCAGGGCAAAAAGCAGACAAATTTCAGCTGCACACACAGACATTTGTAGGGAGAGAGAGGTTAGATAATCTCTCCCATGGCTCCTCTGCAAACTCACCGGGAGACAGCCACAGAGTAAATACCATGCCACTAATCTTTTACACCTTCGATTTTTACCTTTTTTGCCACATGGGAATTTATGAAGCTAAAATGTCTTCACGGGCAGCACAGTGGCGTAGTGGTTAGCACTTCTACTTTGCAGCACTGGGGGTCCCTGGTTCAAATTCTGGCCAGGTCACCATCTGAAAAGGAGTTTGCATGTTCTCCCTTTGCTTGCGTGGGTTTCCCCTGGGTACTCCGGTTTCCTCCCACACTCCAAAGACATGCTGGCATGGTTAATTGGCCCTGTATGTGAGATGGGGACCTTAGATTGTAAGCTCCTTGAGGGCAGGGACTGATGTGAATGTGCAACTATATAAAGCGCTGCATAAATTGTTGGCGCTATATAAAATACCTGTAATAAATAAATCTTTATCTTTGAAGTGCAAAAACTAAAAGCTGTTGATTAACAACAAATAAGCAATGTAAACTGGCCTAAAAACAGATTATCTTCCTTGCTTGTCTTATGCTGGCAAAACACATAATAAGCAATCAATTGATCTGGTCCATTAAACTGTCCAACAGAAAAGGAGATATTTTTTTTTTCCAGGATCAATCACTTTTCCCCCAAAAAAAGTAAAGAACCCAGAATGTTCAGTAAAATCGATTCCTGAAATCAAAACAACTGTTAGGACCAGCAGATTTTTGGAATGCCCTTCAGTGCCAATCTTATAACAACGCTCCATACTGATTAAGAAGTTAAAGGCTTTGATGGTCAGTCACTTCTGTTATCAGCAGGCACAGAAGAGAGGAGTGCTCACTGCAAAATCAAGCTGCTGTTAAAAAGTTTCAAAAGGTTGTTTAAGCAAAATACTAGTGCGCAAAAACATTATGACTCGGGTAGTAATACTTGTTAAATAGCAAGCCAGGTTTTTCAGGCCCTGACTGTATACAATTGTCACTTACAGTTCTGCTTAGAATCATTTAATCTCTGCTTAGAATCATTTAATATAAATCTACCAGGACCGAAGTAATATGTAACTTTTCCCATTTGTTAGTCCGTTAGTTTAGTGCAAGCCACTTACCCATCTTCATTGCCAATGGCTAAGTGCTGTGAGTCAGGTTTCCAGCTCATTTCAGTGTGTGCAGGCAACTTGTGCTAACCAAACAGAAGAGACAAAACTCATCAAACCACAATACTGCAATATTTACTTTATCAAATGTAGTATTGCCAACAGTAATGAAAGGTACAGTTCAGTGAAATTTGGAAATATACTACTCACCATAGATGCTACAATCTTTGTAGAATCAACAACTTGAGTTACATAAACTATGAGATTTGGGGACCTACCTAAACTATCCTAGGAGATTCTACAACTAGATTGTAACGTGTGTGAGAGCTTAGAATGGAGTTGCATGCAGGGAACACAGACTTCCTGCCTTGGACTTTTATCATTCATCCTAACATAAGACCATTAAAGGTCAGGCCAAAAGCTGTTACACTCCCAGAGCTGCAGCACATCACAGCAGGCTGCCATTGTGTTCCAAACTAACACCTCCAAAAGGGACCTCTTGGCTGCCTCCCTGAGTGTATAAACAGCCACTGAAATTATATTTGTTTTCAGTGGACTGACCTTTTTAAACTCCAATTAAAATCCTAGTATACAAAATAAAGATTTCCAAATATTCTTGCTATACAATATTGCTGTGGACTGAAAGAGGATTTGAATAGAAATGTCCAGATTCTTAGTGTAGTAAATGCTTGAGAGAACTATAGGGTTCACCTTTTTTCACCTTTAGTTTCCTAATGATACAAGAGTACATTGTGCAATGTACTCCTGTAATCGAAAATCCACCCTAAGCTTGCAATTCAATATAATATGGGTGGAGCTAAGCTCCGTGCTGAGAAGATATCCCGACAATGATGTCGGGATCAACCCCACACTTCTCTCCTCCCATTGAGTAACAGCGCCCTGTAGGAGCTGCTGCACATTCATGATCACCTGCGCAGGCGAAGCCGCTCTGTCCCCACCTCCCTTCCACACTGCTGTCTCCATCTATTCTTCTCCCTGGCTCATCATGAACAACACTGTCCCTGAATAACATCTGTACGTGCAACTCTGTCCTCACCTCCCCTCCATGTTGCTGTTTCCATCTCTTCTCCCTGGCTCATCAGGAATAACACAAAGGAGATCTGCAGCAGCGGTTCAGGAACCCATCTTACCTTGTGCAGTTACTAAAGTGCTGCTACAGATCTCCTTTGTGTTATTCAGGATGAGTCAGGGAGAAGAAGAGATGGACACAGTGGAGGGGAGGTGTGGACGGAGTTACAGAGACAGATGTTATTCAGGGACGGTATTATTCATGATGACCCAGGGATAAGAAGAGATGGAGACAGCAGTGTGGCGGGGAGGGAGGGACAGAGAACGGAGCTGCTGTGTCTGCACTGATATTCATGAACGAGCAGCAGCTCCTATAAGGCACTGTCGCTCAATGGGAGAAGAGAAAAGTGGGGAGGATCCCGACAATATTGTCAGGACAGCTTCTCAGCATGGAGCTTGGGCCCACCGACACTATATTTTATTGAACGGCAAGATAATGGGGGATTTTTGATAATAGGAGTACATTGTAAAATGTACTCCTGTATCATTAGGAAACCAAAAAAATGGCACAAAAAAGACAAACCCCATAGTTCTCCTTTAAATTCTATATTATCTGGGAAAACTGGCGTTCTACTGTCATTCTTCTCTCTAGTAGGTTGGGAAAGATAATGAAGACTCACCTGAATGTTATTGGTGTCTCGGATCAACTTGTTAATATCCTGACCCTCCTGGGTAAGTTTCCAGGGATTGTGCTGGAAGATGATGCCTTCTCCTCCGCAGCTATACAGGGTGAATGAAGGTCGATCTCCTTCTGCTCCTGCAAGTGGTTTGTCAGAAATTAGCTTTCTATCACATTATCAAAAGAAAGATTAGGACTAGAATATCTGTAAACTCACCAAATGAGAATGGGGGCAGGGGCGGACCCCAGCACATGGAGTACACAGTCTTTTTATGGTAAGTGCTGGAGATCTGTGGAGGCCTAGAGAAAAAAGGAGCAAAAATCACTGACAACTGACAGCAATACTTTAACCTTCTATTGCACAGATTAAACACCAGGCAGAATGTTAAATCTAAAGCATGAATATCAAATATAAATAGACCACACGCCAGATACGTGATAGCAGCAACACTGAAATAATATATTATTATTGAAAATTAATAAAATAAAATGTGTCGTGCGACACGATTATTTTATTAAAGCATGAATATACTGTAGGTCTTTTATAGTAATGCACTAATACTGACTTATTGATTATTTTCACTGATCGGTTTAGAATATTAGCAGCACTATTCCACTCTGAGAAGCCCCACCCATTGGTCATGCTAAACCGTACAGGTGACACCTCTAAATCATGGGGGCGATTCTGAATCCTCCTGTGTCACCAAGCATCTAGCAAAGAGAACGATAGCTCATATAAGGATGACATCAGCATAGTTCAGAATTCTCTCATGCCTTCCCTCAGCCTTGGGAGACCCAAAAGATGGCAGAAAATATGGTCTGTACACACACAAGACTGTGATATGGAAGTTCTAAAGTTACCTCTCTTCCTAGTCCTACCTTTTGGCTGAATTTTCTATACTTAGGTAGATGATGTCCTTCCTTCTACCCCAATTTCTTGGCTGGGGATTTCTTTACAATGATGATGCTACAAAGTATCAAGGATGCAACTTTTTAAAGTGGAGGTTCACCCTAGAATTGCTCATTGAATATTAAGCAGCCATATAACACATTTGCCTTGATAAAGGCATAGCACCATGTTTGACTTCTGTCCAGCAATCAGCACTGGAACACTGCCAGCTATTACCAGCCTCAACCTGCAATTTGTGGTGTTTCTGAGTCTTTCTCATGCCATTTATGACTTTGACAGCATCAGGCCACAGAGGAAGCACGTTCAAGCAGTTTCCAATCAGGCTTTTAAATCACAGAAGGTAGATAGCATGATGGGTGTCGAGTGACAGCATGATCTGCATGGTGTTTCTGGTAACAGCTAGCAGTTTCTTAATGTAGACTGCTGGACAACCAGAGCTTGGACAGAAGTCAAACAAGGTGCTATGTTAAATGTCAGTCAAAGTACCGCAGCGCTGAATACTGAAAAATGGCCTGGATGGGAAGGGGGTTTAACACCGCGGATGTCAACTGGTTAATAAGGTACATGTATTATATGGCTCCTTAATGTTCATTGAGTAATTCTACAGTGAAAATCCACTTTAAAGCCATTATAAAAGTTATTTACAATAGTTTTGGATTAAACTTTTAGCTACAGCAGAGTGCCCAAGCTCTGCCTGCACCCATTGCAGTCAGAGAAGCCCTTTCCACCCGCTGCCTTTAGACTTACTGAAACCTATGACCAGCTTTCCTGAAGTGTACCCAAGTCCCATTGAGATGTTTTGCACTGTGCTTGGTGACAAAGTGAACAAGGATGCACATCAGGAGTGCTGTTCATACAGTTTAAAGAAACCTAAAGGCAGTGAGTAGGAAGGCTACTCTGGCTCCTGTTCAGGCTCCACCAACAACACCTATAGTAGACAAGGCTTGGGTACTGTGCACGTTTTTGTCTGCATCTATTCTGAAAATAGACATGTGCTCATTCTTTCTTTTTAAATTGAAGTCCTGCTTACACTAGACACCACAAGATGCTTACTATTACCTTTATCTTCCACTTACTGGAGCCTGAAGTCTGACTTCATGAATAAACTGCACCACATGCCACCTTATCAAACGAGTGTGCTATTAATGGCCACTGGCAAAAGGCAATAGGCTCTGTGATATAGTCAGGAAAAGTCAGGGTTCAGTAACCATGGGAAAATTACATTGGAGAGGAAAACAGAAGAGGCTTTTCTGTCTGCTCTATCTTATGCATACTCATCTGTTATAGTTAATTTGAAACTGGTTCTATTGCACCATGGGATGCCGCCTGCGGTCCCCAGACTTGAGATGCACCCTAACAGTAGTCCACTGTGTATTCCTCTTACTTGCTGGAGAAGACATCATAAATTCCAACCTTGCCGTCATCTGTACCAAATGCCAGGCTACCCTCTTTGGTGGAATGCCAGGAAAGCTAGAGAAAAAAAAAAACATCAAGTGAAATAAAGAAAACAAAGAGCACATATTTGCCTCATTGTCAAATCAGTGCTGTAATCTCCCACACAGGCAGTCTCTTACAAAATTTGTAGATGGCAGAGTACGTCAGTTTAATACAGTAATTATCTAATACAATTATAGTATTAAAAAAAACCCAATAATTTAAATTAAAAAACATACCGGTATATCAAAATATAAAGAGCAATGCTGGATATGTCCACATTTACACTTCAGCAGCAGAGATCAGCCTTTAAATTGATGTCTCTTACACAACACAGTATATATTTTAGATTTCTAGTATCCTGTAGAATGTGCAATGTAAAAATTGTCTACTAAATAATTATATACAAACACTTACTGCTGTGACTTTGGACCTAATGCTTTGCCACAGTGTCTTCACATCATATGAGTTCACCACAGACATTGTGTTCCACACACGGATCATGCTGTCACCTACTCCAACGGCCAGACATCCGGCAGCCACAGGGGAGAAAGCCAGGCTGTACACAAAGCCACCCAAAGAACTCAATGACCAGCAGCATGAAAGGGAGCCCAGATCCCAACATTTCACCTGCACATAATTCAAAAAGTTAAAAAGCATAACAACAAGAGAACCGCCTTTTATTTTTATGCAAGACTAAAAATAATAGTAAAAGTTCACCCAAAACGGATGTTTTGCTTTATGAGTGGATGCTGACTGAATGACTCACACCGTGGTTTTACTACCACTCAGAAACACAAGTGAGGGTAAGCTCTCTCCTAGATTTCCCACCTCACACCTCCACTCTTTTTGCAGCCATTACAAAGCTCGAAGGGTATTGCTCTGTCAGCAAGACCGTGAATGATTGGTCTTACACAATGTAGAATGAAGGAATGATAAAGTGACAGTAAACTCAGGAGTTAAATCTTAAAAATACATTCAAAGTACCTTAACTATTACCACAAATGTATCTTATTTGTGTATCACTCAGCTATAGATCCTCAAATCCTCTCTAAATTGGTGCCGACACTGTCCTTCCTTCCGGAGGGTGGCTACTTTTGTTCCCCATGGTCCCTGTGTGTGTTGTAAAGTAGTCACCGCTCCAAGCTCGCTTCCTTGAAAGACTACAATCCCAATAAAAACTACTAAATAAAACATAAAATTGTAGTCCATCACGTGAGCGAGCTTGAATTACACTTTGAATACTGTCATGTATGTATAATACTGTCAAGGCTTTGACTTGCATTTCACAATTACAGTTTCTTCAGAACTCACATCTCGGTCCATAGATGTAGACAGAAGCAGTTCCCTCCCTTCTTCGGTCACAAGAGAACAAAGATTGAAAATTATTCGGGTATGGTTTTGTCCTTCTGAAGAGCCCAGGAGACTCCATTTTTGTTTCCCAGATTTTGTCAGATCCCACAAGAGCAGCTCCCCTCTAGAGACAAGAAAATTGTTTGGTCACATATTCTAAAAAATAGCAGTGCTCTTTCTTATAAGTAAATGTGCCTATAGTCTTCCAGCTGTATATCCGCTGTGTGAGAGGAACTGCTGCCTCTGACTGTTTGTCTCATGATATTTGGAGTGAGATTCCATGATGCAATTACTGTGCTGCTTAAAATTGTCTTTATTGCCAATAGCGACCTGACACTTCTGCTCATCTTCCACAGGTTAGGAATTTAACAGAAGAGTCTAATTGCTTTTTTATGGTGGCAAGATCATTTTCTTTAAACTAAAAAAGTCACTGCTGGCAGGTAGGCTTTTGCTGCAAATGAAAATTAAACAGTGGTTCCACTTTTAACATGTCAAACAGAGACAAAACATAATACAAAAGTGATACTCCACCAATGATGTCCAATCCTAGCAGTGAATATTAAACAATAGAATCAATAAGTGGTACTTACAAGAAATTAGCTTTTTTTCGAATAAGTTATTCCCAAAATGTCACACTTCACCACCTGTGGGTGAATCAAACTCACCAGAAACAAAGACCTCTATAGCAGAAGATGTAATGAGGTCACCAGTACACTGAGGTCCACATTATCAACCTGTTGTTAGATAAACATGCTATCACAAAAGATCGCAACGTTTCGGAACCAGTGTTGTCCCTTCATCAGGCAAAACAATGTGACACAATGTCTGGTGAAGGGACAACACTGGTTCCGAAACGTTGCGATCTTTTGTGATAGCATGTTTATGTAAGAGCAATTAAGGACAGATTTTTAATGTGGACCTCGGTGTAGTGATGACCTCGCTGCCTCTACTGTCTTTATGGCGCCATCCTCTGGCCATTTCAATACCCACTGCAGTTGCAAGAAGAGATATGCCGGTCTAGAGTGTGTTGGAATATCTTTAACCACTTCCGGGCCGCAATACGTACATATATGGCGGCCCGCAGAAGTGGTTCTTGGTGTAATTTTAAAAAGCTGACACTGGCTATACAGCCGCCAGAACGTTTGTTTACCGATCGGCGGATCGAGCTGCCCCCTCCGCCGGCTTCCCCGGGTTCCGCTGTCTCCCGGGCTTGTTAGCCCCCTATACAGCAATAAGGTTAGTGTGAAAAAAAAAGTGTTTCAAAAATAAAGTTCTCGCCCCCCACATACATACACTAACACGCGTAGGTGCGCCTATGTGCAAAAACAAAAATTGCGCTGCACATGTTACATATCGCCGCGAGCGTCAGAGGAGAGCAATAATTCTATGGCCATTGATCACGGTTAGCACTAAACTGATGAGCTTTTAAAGTGTCCCCTATAGGAAATTTTTGGTATTGAAGATTTTTTGCGGCTTCACAGGCAAAGCAATTTTAAAGCTTGACATGTTTGGAATCTATTTACCCTATGTAACCCCATATTTTATATTTTACCAAAAAATTGGGTATTATATTCTGTTTCTGTGCAATAAATTTCATCCTAAAAATACTGGTTTGATAAACATTTGCGCAAATACTGTGCAACATAAAATTGCAACTAGCATTTTTTTTTTTTCTATAGGGCTTCTGCTTTCAGAAAATATATAATTGTTTGGGGGTTTGAAGTGGTTTTCTAGCCAAAAATTCAGATTATATCATGTGTGCGCAAATGTAAGAAATTAAAGCTCTATAGCAGAAGGTCATAAGCACATGCGTTTGATAGGACTCTGATTGGGGGTTAATCATCCAACCCAAAAGTATGCATAGTGATATGGCTCAGAAATAAGCAGATAAAACAAAAACAATCCAATAGTGTAATAAAGAAGTCTGTTGGGATGAAATGCGTAGGATGTTTCTACATAGAGTACATCATTTCTGCTGGTTCCCAGACTATGGAGAGGCAGCCAACGTTTCTAGCTGTGCAGGTTTTACCAGTGCCTGCCAGTTACATAGGCTGTGGGACCCACTGTTACAATAAAGTGATGCTTTTATGAGTTATGCTTTTAAAATAAACAGTATTACACTACTGGATATCTGTCCTGTGCATAATAAAATAAATAATTCCTAAGAAAGATCAATTGATTTATTACTAACCCAAAACAACTGGACAGTAACTGCGTAGGATTTCCACGTGACCAGTAGAGAGTCAGCCAAAGGCGCTCCTTGGTGGTTGGATCAACGCCACCTCCACGGCGCTTCAAATAGGGCAACTTCAGTGTGGAAACACCTATAAAAACACACGAGAGATAGCAGTTACAGGAAGTGATGAGAAATCTCTTTAATGTGCACATAGAGTGCAACAAAATAGTTTTTGTTCAGTCAAATGGGGAAAGTTTAGAACATGTCTGTTTATTTTAAAATGTATTCAATGCCAAAGGGTTTTTTTTCCTCGATGGAGTAGGGAAATATTAGCAACCCTGTCAAGTCTCTGTCACTGCTAGGAAGCTTCACCCCTTAATTATCACAGAGACTGAAAAAGTGCAAATCCAACATTTGAGTTGCCACAAGAACAGGAATAAAGGGGAACTTTTCCAGTTGGGACATGTCTTGCAGTGACACTTTGTTCTCTTACTTTGAAAAGATTTCCTATTGCTTCCTATTGTGTCTTTGTGACAGCAAATAAAGGAATATTTCAACAATGTGACATAGTGGCAAAAAAATAAATAACCCGACAACTGTGACTTTATATATGCTTTAATATCTTCCTCTGACAACAGCTCCCCTCATTTCTTGTCTTGCTGTCATGGGACAAGGAGTAAAGGAGAAATCTCCCCAAAGGCATCACACACAGCAATAAAAGAAAGCAAGCAACACAGCAATAACAACTTGGTGTGCAAGGAGGAAAGTGCCAAAAGCAGAATGGATAAAGTCCACATTTCATTTTACTTTTTTTTTAATCATAAAAAGTCTACAAGATTCTGAACTTCAAAAGGGCCCCTACATCAAAATGTGGTACA
The DNA here is from genome assembly GCF_000935625.1 of Nanorana parkeri. Taxonomy (NCBI): domain Eukaryota; kingdom Metazoa; phylum Chordata; class Amphibia; order Anura; family Dicroglossidae; genus Nanorana; species Nanorana parkeri. Next base: position 105,412 of record NW_017307949.1, on the reverse strand, counting down.
GGTAAACAAAGCATGTATTGGACTGATACATTTGGAGGGATTCTGAGGGGTAACTAATTTGAACACACCAGATACTGGTTAAGGCTTTTAAAAAAAAAACCCGCAAAGCTGCAATACATTTTTCTTGGGTTTCGTTTTTGATAAATACTATATACAATGTAGTTTTTCTCTCACCTCTGATCTACAGTATCAAATTAGCACCGCCAGGTGCAGTTCCTCTCATCAGCAGTACGGCATCTGCCATTTACATGCTTTTGTAACATGTCAGCTTACTTAGAATTGCTTCTTACATGCTTTTGGCCATAGACTCTTGTAATGGTCACTTACAGTCTCTAGTTACACCAAAGTGATCTTTTGCAATGCCTTGTAGCAGAACCCAATTTACTTGAAACATCTTGAACTGACGGTCTTAGTGCCGATGTGGTATATGTATTGTCTGGAGACAGCAGTGTGGAGGAGAGAGGGGAGGGGGAAACGAAAGATGGATGTGCAAGTGTTAACTCTGATAGGATCTGCCCTTAGTGTCTGCGCAGGTTCTCATGAACACGCAGCAGCTTCTACAAGCTGCTGTTACTCAATGGGAGTGGAAGATCCCAGCAATATTGTCGGGATCGCTCCTCAGCACAGAGCTTAGCCCCACCCGCAGTATATTAGACTTTAAGCATTTGGTGCATTTTTGATTAACGTACTCCTGTATCATAAGGAAACTAAAAATAATTTAAAAAAAGGGTATAACCCATAGTTCTCCTTTAATTACTAGTGGTTCAACTGCTGCGTTTCGGTCAGATTTTGCATGCAAGTAACTTTAAAAAACAGCTGTCGCCTGCAGGTCAATGGAAACAGGCATCAGCTTTCATGAGCCAGTGTGATTGCATATAGCGGACCTTATGCTAAAGAAAGGGCAACCCTTGTATACAGCAACACAGTTAATAGTTCGATAATGCCACTGTGTCTTTACCTCACAAGTATGTTGGTATAGTATTCATGTTTTCTTTTTCTTTATATGATGCTGCATACAACTTTCCTATATCAGTGTTAGTATGCAGAAGCACATGCATGGTTTACATAACAATGCAGCAAGGTACATCAATCCCTGGGGCCCACCTTTTCCTGTAGAGGAATTCCATATACGGATAGTCTGATCTTTGCTGCCCGAGGCCAGGTAGCAGCCCTTGTTCTCAGTCTCTGGCAGGAGGTCTCCGTTGGCTGTATTTTGCTCGGCTGCAGATGAAAAGAAAGAACACAGGCTCAGGATGGGATCCGGCACAGAAAGCACAGAGTGCAGACACGTACAGAGCTGGACTTTTTTTTTACCAAGTTCTAAGGAACCAATATAGATGTTAGATGCCTTTAGAGTCTAAATTTATTCTAAATCTATTATTCAAATTAAAGGGAAACTAACCTGTATTTTCAGTAACACATCTTGAAGTACAATTAATCTTTCAGATCATTGCTGTTCACATTTTAAAATTTTATTCACGTCTTACACATTTTTATCACTTTTAAACAGGCACCCCTGCATGTTATAATGTATACCTGATTTTTGCTTGGAACTACCTTAAAATACATTTTTCTCTCAGTGAAAATACTGCTTCCTGCCCTCCAATTCCAGTGCTCGGTGCTGACAAACTTGAGTAACAGCCACACCCCTCACACACGCGATTTGTAGGAAGGTCAGGGGGTGTGTCTGACCAGTCCTGGTACTGAGTCCTGAGTGTACTAGGTCTACCGCTGCTGCCCATTGGACTACTCAGTCACATTAAAACTCCCTACGTAGCTTCTGTAACAGGAAAATGGAGCTAAGATTTTGAAAATCAAAAGGTTGTTTGTACAATGTTTAAATGCATATAGTATCTTTTCTTGTGACTTCAGTTGGGCTTTAAAGCCGTCTCCATTTACTAGGCTCCTGCCCTTCTTGGATGTCCCAAAGCTGAAGCCACACTAATATTTCTGTGGCTCTTGGACAGCCAAGGAGAGGTGGACATCTACACAATCATGAAGTAATATTCAGAATACTCTTTATAGAACATTTTTGCACAGATCCATCCCACTTATCTCCATCTTTACATAGGTTCCTGCACATCTGATGTCTCAAAACTGCACACACTGTAAACACTTTAATGGTCGCATACAGTAACTGTAAAAGAGCCTTCCAGTTAATTGAGGTAGGGTGCTTCCATGGTTTAGTGGCAGCACAGGTTGGGTCTAGTTCTCTGCTGCTTTTTTGTTCTTACACTTTGGTTTTACTGTGAACACTGACCTGTACATTAGACACTCCTGACCCCTGCACCTTATGTATCCATGAGCCCTTTGCTCTGTGTGTTGTACACTCCTGTCCCCTGTGCTGACATATTATATGAGACATTTTACCAAGTATTACATTTAGTTCACATATAAATTGATTCAAAAATCATCACCACTTCACTCTAGGCAATCAACTAAAGCACAGCGCTTTTACATGCTTTACAGGATTTGTAACTCTCTTTTGCCACTCTAGTAATCCATCCACCCCACCAGACAGCACAGCCAGGTCCTATAACAAGAGAGTTACAGGTGTTTTGCTAGTTTTATGTAAAAAGGAATTTAATTTGTTGTAATGAACCCATATCTAGATTAAGATTTATACCTGCCTGCAGTTTGTCCTCTAACTGCATATCAAATACTTCTAACATACGTGGCGTGACAATTTAAATCCCTGGGGATTAAGCTTCGCTTATTGCTAAAAATTGTGGCATGAGTAAGAAAATCACAAGATTGGCTGAACAGAAAAATATTTTGGAGTGTTAGGCTGGGCACACACCTTACAACCATCGCAAGACTTTTGTCTTGCGATGGTTGTAAGGTACTTTAAAAAACGTACGATCTGCCTATCTTGCATAGGCAGATCGTACTTGCGATGATCGCAAGCCACGCCCCCTGAGGGGCGGGCTTCCGATGACCGCAATGCCGAACGGGCAGTGTGCGCTTGCGCACACCGGCCCGTACGGCTTTTATCGTACCGACATGCCACAAACCCGCCGAACGTCGTACGATGCTCGGCGGGTTTTCGAACATGTCCGTAAGTTTAAAGTCGTGCGACCTTACAGTAGTAGAGGTCGCACGGCTTCCACACACCTTACGATAATCGTACGATCGTGGGATTTCCCGCGATTATCGTACGATTATCGTAAGGTGTGTGGGGACCTTAAAACAGTTCATTCCGGTATATTTCAAATCTGTATTTAACCCTTTAGAGAACTATGTGAAGTGCTAAAGCTATCTAGGAGACCTTGCTACTGTGCTAAACAAAACAGAATACATTTACTGTACATTTGCTTTGCATGCTGATTCGACAAGCAAATCTGTGCCTCTGGGTAGTGCAGCCTGTGCTGTGCAACCTCCCTCTCTTGCTACAACAAACACTGAGTGGACAGATTATTATGACCACCCCATCAGTACTTCGTTGGGCCACGAGATGACTTTGTTGGGCCGCCTCATGACTCCACGAGATGTTGAAAGGTGATGCGATGAATCTGACACTGCACTGTTGCCCTTCTGTTGTCTTGTACCAGTCTTGCCACTCTCCGTTCTGCCCTAACATTGACTAGTCGCTGACGGCCACAATTCGCACGTTCAGACTCAGATTTTTGGCTGACAGTCCAGTCTTTAAACACTTTAACAACAGCTGCTCTTGAACATTTTACGAATTCTGCTGTTTTGCTGATACTTGCACCATGGCTCAGAGCGCCAACAATCATCCCACGTTCAAAGGCTGCGTTTTTACATCACCGTTTTACAGCAATTCTGAAGATAAAACCAGCAACTTTAGCAATTCAGCGAGATGGGCCAAAATTACAGCTAGAATAAAAAATGTTTTTTAAAAGTGTTGTTCCAAAAGGTAGGCTATGTGACCTTAGGGAGTTTTACTGCAAAGATTTCACGACTGACTGAAGTGTAACTTTAAACAACTTGTGAAATATACGGAATACAAATGAAACAAGAGTCACTGCACAAACCGACACACAGAGAGAACGGCTGAATAAAAGATGTGTTTTATCTCTGGAAACACCTGGACGTCAGTGGATTTTTCTTAAAAGATTAGCCAACTGATATACCTGGTGCATCCTCAAGCTTTTGATTCAGCTCTTCCTCTCGGGGATGCGGGCACCATGCCAGGCAGTGGATCTCATCATCATGTCCTCGCAGACGATGCACCACATCTCCTCTGCGGCTGATATCTATGAGGACGATCATGCCGTCCTTGTACCTGGGAGAGATGAGACACATTACTAATGTTGATCCCAAGATAGCAGCATCTTCTGCCAGTCACGTCACATTCAGCTGCAGATCTGGGCAGAATGAAAAAAAATGGCCACTTTATAGCATTTATCATCCATGAATAGCTTTATCCCTGGATCAGACAGATGTGTTATCTGGATAATGCCCAATGCTAGGCTAGTAAAAGAAAATAAATTGTTACATGGTAGCTTTCAGATACAGAGGCCTTTGTTTTATAAGGCACCTAGCTACTTGTAGATTTCCGTATTCTACTGGAACAAATTGTCAATCATCTTTCATGGATAGAAAGGTGACCAAATATTTGCAATTCTGCTCAACCAATTATGTGATTGCAAATTGCAACTTTAAAGCTAGACTCGGGGCAAAAAAAAACACCATTTAAATATACAGTGAGTAAAATAAGTATTTGATCCCCAAGAAAAACATGACTTAGTACTTGGTGGAGAAACTCTTGTTGGCAAGCACAGAGGTAAGACGTTTCTTGAAGTTGGTTACCAGGTTTGCACACATCTCAGGAGGGATTTTGGTCCACTCTTCTTTACAGATTTTCTATATTTTCTTAAGGTTTCTTGGCTGTCGCTTGGCAACTCAAAGTTTCAGCTCCCTCCATAAATGTTCTATAGGATTGAGGTCTGGAGACTGGCTAGGCCACTCCATTACCTTAATGTGCTTTTTCTTGAGCCACTGCTTTGTTGCCTTGGCGGTATGTTTTGGGTCATTGTCATGCTGAAAGACCCATCTTCAGTGTTCTGGCTGAGGGAAGGAGGTTCCCATCCAAGATTTTGCAATCCATGGCCCCGTCCATTGGCCCCTCAATGCGGCAAAGTCGGCCTGTACCTTTAGCAGAGAAACAGCCTCAAAGCATAATGTTTCCACCTCCATGCTTGACTTTAGGGATGGTGTTCTTAGGGTCATAATCAGCATTTTTCTTCCTCCAAACATGGCGAGTCAATTTAATGCCAAAGAGCACAATTTTGGTCTCATCTGACAACAGCACTTTCTCCCAATCCTTCTCTGAATTATTTAGATGTTCATTGGCAGACTTCAGACGGGCCTGTACACGTGCCTTCTTGATGAGGACCTTGCAGGCGCTGCAGGATCTCAATCCATGGCGGTGTATTGTGTTACCAATGGTTTGTTTGGGGACTGTGATCCCAACTGCCTTGAGATCATTCATAAGCTCCTCCCGTGTAGTTCTGGGCTGATCCCTCACTTTTCTCATGATCATCCTTACCCCATGAGGAAAATCTTGCATGGAGCTTCATACCGAGGGCGATTGATGATTATTTTGTATTCCTTCCATTTGAGAATAATCGCTCCAACAGTTGTTTCCTTCTCACCAAGCTTATTTCTGATAGTCTTGTAGCCCATTCCAGCACTGTGCAGGTCTACAATCTTGTCCCTAAGGTCCTTTGACAGCTCTTTGGTCTTGCCCATGGTGGTGCGGTTTGAATGGAAGATTCTGTGGACAGGTGTCTTTTATATACATAACGAGTTGTCGTTATGAGCACCTTCTTAAAATGACAGGACTAATCTGTGCATCACATAGCCAGTCTGTGGGAGCCAGAATGATTGTTGGTTGGTAGGGGATCAAATACTTATTCTACTCGCTGAACTGCAACTCAATTTATAACATTTGTATCATGTGTTTTTTCTGGATTTTTGGCTGATATTCTGTCTATTATTTAAAATACACCTGTTAGAAATATTATAGACCTTTAATTTCTTTGTAAGTGGGCAAACGTACAAAATCTGCAGGGTATCAAATAATTATTTTCGCCACTGAATTTCTAAATAATCACAACAGATATACTGCAAATCCACTCTGCGTGCACTAAATGGCTTTGCATGCTCAGATATTTTCTATAAAAGTAGTGACGATAACCTATGCAGAAGTTACCGGTCTGTATTACTGTAAACTCCTGCACAGTGATTAAGTGCAGAAGTTGTTTCATGCTCTGCTACTAAGCAGATATGAAAGAGATATACAAATGGTTTGCGGTCATCACCAATAAAAGAAAGGCATGGAAAACAATAGATACATTGTCAAACGTTCTAACACATCCCCACTCTATTACAAAACATGATTTTGTGTCCCCAGTGGTAAGATTTCCTTTCATTACTTGTCCTGATGGAAATGAGAGTAGATCTCCCCAATAGAGACACACAGAGCATTAAAAACCAAATAAAGACTCTAGCCTTTCCTTGGTCTATCCAAAACATAATAAAAAGTTTTGACTGAAGCTGGGTTTCCAGTAGTTCCCAAGATATTGGCCAGTAAAATGACATGCAGGTCTTGACTTTTCGTGTTGAAGTCAAGCTGTGCCACCTACTCAGCCTCAATATTATGGGGTAAGGCGCTAAGCTTAACTTTTAAAGAAAAAAAATTGAGGTTTGCGGATAACTTCAGTTTACGTTACCAAGACTGCTACCAAGTTTACTTTAAAAAATAGTAAAGTTAAATTTCGGAAATGGAAAAAGAAAAGAAAAAGAAGTTTCTACAAAATGTGATTAGCATATAACCTACCCCACAGCCACCAGGTCCTCCTGGTGCGGAGAGCAGGCAAGGCAGAAGATGGTCCTCGGCTCAGGAAAGAACTGCTGCCCGTCATTACGATTACTCCAAAAGCAAACCACTATTCCCTTCTCATCCCCAGTCACCAGCAAGTCCTTCACCAGAGGAGACCAGTGCAGGGCAGAGATTGTGTTCTGGAAGAACAAAAAAAAAAGCACCATGATCATATTGTCTGGTCTCTTCCAACCAGCAGAAAGGGGAAGGGCTTCCAGAAGAAGGGGTGCAAAATCTCTGGGAACATGGGCTGGACTTTTTAGAAGGAACAGCGAGGGGACTTTATCAAAACTGGAGCAGCTGTGCATGGCAATCAATCAGCTTCTCTCTTTCATTTTCAAATCTTAACTGAACAAACTGAAAAGAGAAGCTGACATCTGCTCCAGTTTGGATAAATTCCCCCCAATTTGTTTAATTCCTCATTTCATATCCTTAAACTGTTTTCCAATAGTAAGAGAACTATTAACATATTTCAGACTTCACACACAAAAAGCAAGGTGCTCCGGCCTCCCAGACTGTAGACTCAAAAAACACTGACAAGCTACATTACACGCAATGTATTTCAGCTGGAGTGACGGTATTCCCTACAGATGTTAAATGCTTTCAGTTGCAGGATTAAAAGCAGCCTGGGAGTTCAGAATGATGAGGTTTTTTTACACTGAGGTCTGGCAGCATGATACCTGCACCCAAGTTCCCAGCTCCACCCACCTTCTGTATTACAAGGATGCCACAACTTGATTCCCCAATTACTTCTCTTTACTTGAAGTGCAGAAGGAGGATGAGACCCTATGTTAGGCCTTGTACTGATTATGTTGCGATACCACGATGTTAGCGTTATCTAAGGATGGACAAAAACAGCGCAACCCTGCCCCCAATCTGGATAGCCTGATGCAGTCCTTGGGCTGTTTAGGGCTACCCAAGGTGCCGGGTCATTTTAACACACAGAGGTTTTCAACTTGTCTGAACTAAAATCTTCTGAGAAATCTGCCTTTCTATGGCCACCCTAGTACACTTATTTCAAGAATCGGTACTTAAAAAGATATGCAAGCTGCCAATGCTGGCATCTCCTGAAAATACTAGTCTGGCTGTAGGCTGTAACTTAATTCCAGTGGTAGAAGCAGTCTGAAGATGAAGAAGTTCTGACTTGCCTGGCTGCATGCTTGTTTTGGGTTTGTACCTTGAAAAGAAAGTCAGATTAATCCGGGTCACTAGCATTATCAGAAGGAACTCATCAATGGCAGCCCACAAATGCCATGTTTCCTTTAATAAATAAAATCCACTAAAATTGCGGTACAGTTTTGACAGAAATTTAGCTTCAAGTTGTGCAGTGCAATGTAATCTAAAATGACACCAACTGGAGAGCCATCGATATATATTATGTGTGAACAAAAAGAAAACATCAATCACAACATTCTAGTAATAAATTACAGAAAAAACCCACTGTTTATTGAAGGCTGCTTTGATTCGGGTGCGCATAAAGGAATCCTGTCATTAATAGAAGATCGTAGAGCATTTACATTGTGTGGGAGTAACCCGTCTTACACGGACATAATTCGAAGGCTGTGTGGGTTATATGAAGATGGCCTAATTTTTAGCTTTATACATTATAACTTTACAATAGGCCATGGTTAAAACCGATGTCAGGTATTTTTTGCTGTTTCTCCCATTGGGGAGATTGCCCCTTACTTTCTGTCCTAGAGGCACAACAGAATAGAACTCCTGCAAAGTGAGGAAACGTTGTCTAGTTTGTCATCATTTTCTGTTTGAGTGACAATGGTCACCAGGGCAAAAAGAGAGGGTGAGTCTCCACAGTGGGGACATAAGCAGGAATAAAAATCTCACAGAGGTTGTAGCCCTTCGTTCTCTCTATACAAAACAAAAAAAGAAACCTTTATTGACAATTATTACCCCGATAGACAATTATTACCCTGATAGAAGTAGTCGTTCAGTATCAGATTTTCATGAGCAATAATGAAGAACCTACCCGATGGAGCTTGTGCTCAGTCACAGTGCTCTTTGTGACAGTGTCCCACACTTTCACTGTCCCGTCATCAGAGCTGCTGGCACAGATGTGAGACTGACCAGAGTAGTGGGAGAAGGCAAAGCCAGAGACCCTCTCTGTATGTCCGACCAGCTCCCCTGAGAGAGAAACAAAGAGAGAGAGATAAAAATAGATTCCTTATCCAAAGCAATACAACAATGTGTCCATATAAAAGCTCATTACTCAGACTGGAGAATAGACTCATGGGCTACAGAACAGTTTCTCAACCAATGGTACCGCTATCAGAACTTCTGCCAGATTCAAGAAAGGGGTCTTCTTTTCAAAGGAAATCTAAACAATTAAAGGGGCTGTCATTGATGACTTCTACTTGACCACAGTACTTGCCTGGATGTGCAACTGATCCAATGGCTTCAGTATATTCCAAGTCACAGACTGAGAAACCAGTATGCAGATTACGAGTTCTAAATTTGCTCTTGTGATCTTGTTCCTGTCGGTGTCTCAAAGTACTGAAATGCAGTGACAGCCGAGTAGTATTTGTGAGATGTCACAAGTGGCAGCCTCTGTATATCGTTTTTTTAGGGTTTCCTTTAATACTGCTCTGTATTAATCAATACATGACTAAATGCATTTTATTTTGAATGCAAGCAGTGTAAGTACCTTAATGTGACTTGGTATTAACCTCTTGCAATTCCAT
>NW_017307949.1:82230-95845 GCF_000935625.1 Nanorana parkeri | reverse complement strand
AAGCTGACAATCAGTGCCATAGTGCAACAAGCATGCTGACAGGAAGCTAGAGCAAAGCGACAATTAGATTAGCTCATTAGCTGCTTTTCCTTTCACTGTCCAGTGGCTGGGGAGGGGACCTGTTAGTAAAAATGAAGCTGCAGCAGAAAACAATCAAGTCGTCTCTCTACTGGACACAACTGTGATGTTGGGCATAGCTGTGTAAGTCCCAAGATAGGATGGTCAGAAAAAAAAAATCTCTTGGCAGGTAAAACAGGCCTCACATGAATCTAATAATACTGTTTATTGATCTATATGCGTGGAGATAAGCTTTAAATGGTAATATGTGCTTTGCCCTTGCTAAAAGGTTTACTTTAATGCTGCAGCTGCATACCTACCTGCCTTTTATGCCCCTCCCACTCTGTTCAGCCTCCAGGGGTGAAAGAAAAGACCTGTCTTGGGTACAAGTGGCTGGGGTTGTCGCAAACACAGAGCTATGGACTTTCCTGTGACAGTGCTGACTTGCACATGTTCTTCCATGCTCAAAAGTACTGGGTATTTCCTTCAACTCACCCAGTTTCTGGGGATTGAGAAGGAGGGGGTTACAGCAAAGCACAGGTTTGCTTTAAGTTTGCACAAATCTGGGGCATTTTGTAACAGATGCATATCTACAGAAGTATTATTGACACTGGATACACAAAATTAATGTTTATTAATCAGAATTTAGTCTATAGTGAGGTACTGTGACAGAGTAAGAGATTACCATAGAATGCTGGCTCCTGGGGGCTTATACGCATCAAATACACAGAATTACGAGCAGTGAACCCAAAGAGCCCACCGGCTGCATCACTGGCACGACTGCAGTACCAGTTGGGGGATGCACTGAGCATCCGATCCGGGCTGCCCATTCTTGTGTCACCTGCAAGGTAAGAACATAATAGAAAATGTCAAAAAGGAAACAACACTAAATGTAGGCAGAAGAAATCAGTACAAAATTGTTCAGTCTTAAGGAAAAACTCTAAGCAACAATGAAATCTGTGATTGAACATATAGTGCTATTCAGCAAATACAGAAAGTTCACTTAAAGTGAATTGATTTCAGAACATTCATGTGACTTTCTAATTGTTGATGCGGTGAAACCGAAGATCGATTTTGGCCCGCAGTGACTAAAATAAATTCGAAGGAGCATGTTGGAAAGTTTTTCAGCACTTGCACTGCTCGCACCCACCTGCGAGACCCTTCGAACCCCTAGTAAGGCCCCGCACAACCCACCTGAAGCCCCATACAGCCCTGCTCAGACACCAGGATACATCAGGCCGCCAACCTGGAGCAACACAGACTATGTCAGTTCATATTATTCTGCTGTATAATGTTTTGCTGGGCTTTGTACTCTATCATTGGAGGTATTCTACATTGCTGTATAATGTATTGCTCGGATTTGTACTCCTCTTTCCTGGTAGTATTCTGCATTGCTGAGATTTGTAGTCTCTCTACAGATTGGAGTCAGTGGCAGAACTACCAGGGGAGCAGCATTTGCAGCTGCGACCAGGCCCTTGTGCTCCACCACTGTCCTAAAATCATTAGTTTGTATTGTTTTAGAAAAACTGTCACATGACACTAAAAAAAACATATTAGTAAATGGTATCTGTGAGTACTTGAGGAAAAGTATCGGTACCATTACTCTGTCTGGAAAAATGGTATTGGTGCATCCCTACATATTAGACTATGGTCCACATACAACGCACATTAGGATATGGTCCACATATTAGGATATGATTCACATACACTGCACATTGGGATATGGTCCACATACACCGCATATTAGGATATAGTATTAGGAGATTGCATGTGTCTAAATAGTATATACATTATTAGGAGACTGTGTGTATATACAGGATATTAGGATACTGTCCATATACACTTTATCAATCAGGCTATCGTCCCAATACACAGCATTGCCTGTATATTAGGATATTCGTATTTACACAGTACATCAGGGTATTGTCCATATACACTGTATTTATCAATCCGGCTATTGTCCCAATACACAGCATTGCCTATATACGCTGTATAGTAGGATATTCGTATTTACACAGTACATGAGGGTATTGTCCATATATAAGGTATATCATTCTATTCTCCATACACACAGATCACATAGTCCATCCTCAGCAGCCCCTCATGCCCTGTCAGCATGGTGTACAGAGTTGAACAGCCTTCCTCTTACCTCCTCTGCAGCAGCCACTCTACACTCCGCCACCTGTCGTAAAGAGCCGGCTGTGCCATGTGAGCGAGCAGAGCGGAGGAGGTGCCGTAAAGCGAGTCCAAGATGGCGGTGGCCATAACTGCGTGTGAGTAGGGGAGAGGGCGAGGGTGTCACAGGGAAGCGGTGATTGCGGGCCGGGGGTCGGACTGAGGGGGTCTCAGACCGTTGCAGAGTCGGATAGTAAAGCAATAGGTGGGGTGTGGGAATACAAATCATATCCCAGCATGGCCCATGGGTCTGCAGGTCAGAGCTCATACTGGGGCTTATGGGTGAAAAGGAAAAAAAATGTTGTTACCCATAGCAACCAGTCCGCGTGGCATTTCTGCAGGCCTGAGGTGAACATAAACCCAAGGAGGGTTCTGGTTGCTAGCGGTAACGTGAATTTCACCAGCTCCCTTCATAGATGAGGCCCAATGGTGACTGACCTTCTGGAGAATGTCTGTTCTTAGGTTGCAATCATACAAAGGTATACACACACATATATATTTTTTTGTATGTATGTAATTGTTAAAAACCACTCTTTTTTTGTTTTGTTTGCCATCTGTGTCTCAATGGGGAGATTTCCCTTCACTTCCTTATTTGTAGACTAAACAGGAAGTGATAGGATATCTTTGCAGTGTGAGGGAAATCTACTCCAAAAACAGTTGTCACAGGAACACCTGTCCCCATGGTAAGATTTCCCCTCTATTCCTGATCTGGTGGCAGCTTAATATTTTTGGATTTACCATCACTTACATTCCCAGTGACATAGATTATCAGGACTGTTAGAGTGAATTTCCCTCTGATGGGTTCTAACCCCTCACCACTCTATTCAGAACTAAAAAAAAAGTTTTGCCTCTCTTTTTCTACTTTAATCAGATGTGTGTACACATGCAATGATCTCTCCAGAAATTCTCTGGAATTTGATTGGCCTCAGTGGGTTACAAAGGGGACATTAGGCATCTAATAAACCCCTAATGTGTCCTTCAAGAAAACCTGTCACCGCCAAAGTGCTATCACTTAGGGGACTTGTGAGCCCTCTATGTGATAGCAAGTTAAAGTTAATAAAAAAATATATATTTTTGAAGTCCCCTTTCCCCATGCATACGCACATACTAACATACACGCATTTAATGCGCCTTCATATGTAAAACAGCTATTGCGGCATACATTTTAGGTATCGCAGCGCATGCCGACGTGAGAGCAATAATTTTAGGGTCAATATTTTACCGTTAACACTAAACTGATGACCTGTAAAAGCATTTATTTATTTACTATTAGGGCCGGTTCACACCACAAAGTCTGCGTTCCAGAACGCACTGGTATGCAAGCCGGCCGGCTCCCTGCGTTCAGGGGCGGAAGGGGGTGTGGCGGTGCATTGAAGTCAATGGCACCGCAGCCACTCCCCCAGCCCACAGTGCGATCGCCCGCATCCGGAACGCAGGCACATTAATGCGATCTGTAGCATGTGGAACGCAGACTTTGTGGTGTGAACCGGCCGCAAAGGTGTTTACATAGCACTGACAATTTACGCAGCGCCTTTACAGACTGCACATTCACATCAGTGTACAGTGTTGCCTATAGACTATTGTGGGTACCGCCGTTTTTTTTTGCTTTTTCACGGGCGCGCACAGTTTTGAAGCATGGCATATTTGGTATCTGTATACTCGGCATAACCTCTATTCTGACTCCGATTGTTGTGATAGAAATATATTCCTTGCTGAGACCTCTATGCCTGGCCTGTATAAGCAGATATACTCACTGCGGACAATCCTTGTCAGATAGCTGAACTCGTCAATACCGATTCATTCAAAAGAGGTGTTTAGTCTTTAACATCAGGGGTACAGCAGATGATAGGAACAACAGATGAATGGTGATAGTATTGTGCGGTCAAAAGATGATGCCTTTCCTATGTACTGTGCAGATTACATATGTGTCCTTGTTACATGTGGCTGTTCACTGTGGCCATGACACAGGAAGAAGGAAGGGGCGTACACTAGGGGGAAATACGTCGTCACATGAGGAATAATTACAGAAAGAAATTTATATTACAACAAAAGGCCACTAGATGGCAGCATAGGATAACACATAGATTTAGCTATGAGAAAATAGTTAGGCAAACCACACTATATAAACTCTAATCTATATAACATTGCTAATATTAATTGAGGCTATGCATCTCATATTCTATGCCCCTGTTGGGGCGGCACAACCTCCTTATTTATATTTTACCAAAAAATTCGGTTCTATACATTGGGTTTGATAAACATTTATGCTAATATCACACAATATAGTCAATTTTAACTCTCGCTGTTATATTCTACAGGGCTTCTGCTTTCTGAAAATCTATCATTCTGGGGGGTTTTAGTCATCTTTAGACCTAAAATGTGTGCAAAAGATGCAAAAACAGCTTTGCCAGTGAAACTGAACGGTGATCACATAATGTGTGTGTGTTGCGGGAGCTCAGGCCCGAGCGCTGTGTCTGTGATAGCCTGGTCTCACAGTATCTGGGTTAAATAGTTTTGGCCGCCATTCAGCCCAGAGGAGCGCCATGTAGGGGATGGCACCAGACTGTTAGTATTACAGGCTTTCTAAAAAAATATTTTTAAAAGGAGATGTGAAGTCCCAGTATATATTATCCTGTTAGAGTTGTTTTTGAGAATGCACTCAAAGCTTACTTGAAAAAAATCCCTTTTATGTAGTGCGTGCTGCCTTCCGTCTGCCCATCACTTTCATCAATGTCCTGGTACCCCCAGTGTGCTTTGCATCTCTTTCCCTGCTGCTTGATGTAATGCAATCTCACTTTCTCAAGACTGCATACCCATAATACATTGCTCCCTGCAAGCAATGATAACGTTGTAGTTCAGAAGGCATGCTTTGCGAGAGCTGGGATTCAAGGCAGTGCATATTCACAAAGTGAAACAATGTCCGTGCATTGAGGAAGTACATCCTCTATAAGGCCTCTTCAATAAGTACGTTTACAAACATCGATTATGGAAATTCAACACGAAGATACAGATTTATTTTGTATTTTTTGACTATAGATACCCTTTAATTTGTGGAGCAACCAGTCAGTGAGCCATCAATGCTAAGCAGGAAACACTGCAGCTAGTGCTGCTCTATATTAATTGTCAGTGATAATCAGCTGTGCTGAAATCCGTCTCCATCCTCTGTAATTCAGAAATCATTACACAGGGTTGCTAGTAGGGATGCACCTATACTCGTGTTTCGGTATGGAGTAGGAGTACAGATGTTTTTCTTTCAGTACTCGCCAATACCGATACCGGAAGTCCCGTTAGGGAGCCAGCTTCTCGGCCAATCAGGAATCGGAGAGTGAGTCATTACCTGCCCCTATTTAATATTATACAGGATTTATATAGCGCCAACAGTTTGCGCATCGCTTTACAATATAAGGAAGACATTACAATTACAATACAATTCAAGACAAGATGGTAAGGAGGGCCCTGCCCCTGAGGGCTTACAATCTAAAAGGCTTCTTGATTGGCTGGTAAGCCAGCTCCATGCCCCCTGGTGCTCCGAGGGGCTTCCCGGCCAATCAGGAAGCCGGGTGGCTTGTAATGACTCGCCGCCCTGGCTTCCTGATACTGGAAGTTCCGGTATTGGGAGCATTTGGGTGAGTATGAGTACCTGTAAAAGCATTTATTTACTATTAGGGCCGGTTCACAAATACTCAGTATCGGCATCGGTGCATCCCTAGTTGCTGGCAATCCTTCCTTGAAGCCAGTGTTGTGTCTTTGACTTGTGACTTGTGACTGGTGATCCAGCAAGCAAACATCTAAGGCAGGATTGAATCTGCTTGGTGACTAGAAGGAACTTCTCAGTACTGACATTTTATATTCAGATTTCTGTACATGAGGGGAGCATCCAGTTGTTGTTTGTGAACAGCTCATCATAGGTGAGAAGTGCTTCTCCAGCGGTTTTCAGATTGCTGACAAGAGACTGTACGCACTATGGGAATGTCTGGATGATCTAAAGACCTGGGAATGCCGGCTTTTATTCTATTTATGTTTATGCAGCACTCTACATACATAGAATCTCTGGGTAGAGGGGTGCAGGAGGTAAGTATAACACCATGATTTACATCCAGAGATCTCCTGCTGTAACATTCTTCTTTGTCACCATTCCTGTCCCTGCGTAAAACCCTGCAGCATGTCAGGGAAGTTCCTTTTACAATGTTCAGAGCAGGTCCTGCAGAGGACACTTGCTCAATGAACCGGGACAAGCTGAGGCTGCTGCACAGCTGTAGTTTCTTGTACAGCAGTCACAGAGGGAAGTGCAAATCACAGCTTTATACTTAGAACTGCCAGGTTTAGATCCGAGTCCTTCTACAAGTGGACCTTTTATCTCCTTTCACTAAAAATCACACCAGGGTTTAGCGCTGCATGCTGATATGAAATCATTAGTTAGACATATTTTTCTTTTACTTACAATGACTGTTTTTCCACTTCCTGATCCTCTTGGGCATTAGTGATGTAATGTGCCCAAGCGTTGCATCCTGGGATGATTATATCACCTGGGAAATCCATCTGCAAAATTTTGCAAGATCTCAGGGAAAGGCATTTTCTTCCCTGAGATAATGTGCATGGTTACATGTTCCAGGAAGTAAAGGAAGATGGAATAATCTGCCCCTAGTAAAAATGGCCACTGTGAGAAGAATGGGGAGGAAAGGAAAAATAATTTATGTAAAGAATACAAACCCGGCAATTATCTGGAAGTATCTGTTTGAAGATTTCTAAAGAGGTCTTTGTTATTTTAAAGATAAGGGTAAAGTTAGTCTTTCAGGGCTTGTTTACACCATATACAGTGCGTTCCAGAACGGTCAGCTACTGGAACGCACTGTATTGCATCCTAGCCGGCTTCCTGCATTCAGGGGTAGGAAGGTGCATTGAAGTCAATAGCCCTGCAGCCATGCCCCTCCCATCCGCAGTGCGATCGCCCGCACCAGAATGCGTGGCACGTCAATGCCTGTGTTCCGGTCCAGTGTGATCTGAAAAAATAGTGCATGCAGCATTTTTACAGATCGCACTGGACCAGAACGCAGCCACATGCAGGAAGCCAGCTGGTTTGCGATACAGTGCGTTCTAGCAGCTAACCACGCTGGAACGCACTGTATATGATGTGAACAAGCCCTAAAGCACACCTAAAGTTAGCAAATGACTTCAGATCTGCTGGTCCTGTTACTGCAAGCTGTATTAGAAATACTAAATATAACTTTCTTTTTTTTTCCACAGCTTTGTGGGGGCCATTATTCCGGATCCATCGAGGGTGAGTAAAGCATCTTTGTTTAACCTGCTACTTTTGGTCTTGTGCTGCAGCTGGGGTACAACCAATTGAAATTAAAGGAGAACTATGGGGTTAGGGCTTTTCCCCATAGTTCTCCCAATGGTAACGGGAGGACACAAACTGGCATCCTCCCGCCACCCAAAGCTCAGTATACCGTGAGCTACAGCTCGCGGTATACTGAGACGCCGCAGCTGGAACGGATCCTCGACAATTCTGTCTGGATCCGCCCAGCTGAGTGACTGACAGCTGGCTCTGCCTATCTAGAGGCAGAGCCAGCTGTACCCTCCCCCGTCCGTTCCGCCAGTTAGCGCTGGAGGATCGGACAGGGGAGGGCGGGAATCCCTGCAGGGAGCTGTGAGTGACAGTCACAGCTCTCTGCAGGATTAGATCGAGAAGTGAGCAAGCGCCGGTATGTGTTTCATTGTCACAGGTCGGCTCAGATTATGAGGCTGAAAATCACTCGCCTCATAATTCTTTAATATTATTGGTAAAAATAAAGTCTCCTCTAAGTTATTTCTAACAAGTAGGATTTTTTTTATTTTTCAAATAGCCACTTTGTCTCTCCTGAGATAGCCGAAGCCCAAGAGGTCTGGAAATCTTATTGCTGTTTTCTTTGATCTGCTGTTGCACCATGGGTTGTTGTGATAGTCACTATGCGGCATCTACCAAAAACTGAAATATTAGTTTGATTGGATTGATCTTTTGACTTTAGACTAAATACAGATTCACTTTGAAGGCTTGTTCACACCAGCAGCCGCGCTCATCCACAGCTTCTGGTGTTTTTGTGCCCGGACAGTGGCGATGCGCTCAATCAAGCTGCATCACACTGTCTCTTTCTTTTTTGTTAGAACTTTATTGACATGCCACAAGTGACATTTCATTAAGTTCTATGGGCTCACTGCAGTGTAATGCAGTTGTACCATGTTTCACTGCGGTGTGCTTTAAAAAAAAAATAAAAAAAAATACTGCACGCCGTGCTGTACTGTTTTTAAGCACACACACCACTGGAACATAGTAACTGTCAACACCCATGACAAGGCAAATTGCCTTGTCTTGTGGTCGGTCTGCACTGGAAAAATCGGCCAGCGCAGCCAGAACGCAGATGGTGTGAATGAGCCCTAAAGTAAAGTTATGTAGTCCCCTTTTTTTTTTTTTTCCTCCTAAATGGTACAGTTCAGAAAGGTACTATACAAACTAGTGATATACCGATACTAGTATCGGCATCGGTGGTGATGCCAAGTATTTGGGCGAGTACTCGCCCAAATGCTCCGATACTGGAACTTCAGGTCAAAGGGAGATTTCCTCCGACTGGCAGTGCCGGGAGGGAACATGGAGCCGGCTTCCCGGCCAATCAGGAATCCGCTGTGGCGGGTAATAACTCACCACCCGGCTTCCTGCTGTTTGGCAGGCTTGATGCTGATTGCCAGCTTCCTGATTGCCCGGGAAGCCGGTTCCATGCTAGCACATGTACCGTTATCGGCACTCGTACTTGATATAGAAAAAATGGTATTGGTGCATCCTTAATACAAACGGTGATACTTCCTGGTATGTAAAGGCGACCCATTAAAAAAAAACCAACAACTCCTCATAAAGGCCCCTGTAGTAGAGGATCCTTTACACACCCCTCTTCCGTGACCCATTTCTCCTACTTTCCCTCTTTCCTAGTACTGTAGCCTACGCAAGACACTGACGTTCTACATTTCTGATTGTGTCAAATGCCTGTGTTTATATATATATATATATATACACACACAACAATTAAAAACATTATGTACAATAAAAATGAATTAATACTTTACATATAAACACTTAAAAATATCTAATGCACAGGTAAATATTACAGCAACAGGACACATGATATATCATGATTTGTACATAACATAGTTGCATAATTGCACCAAAAGATATAACCTCCCAAGACCACTCATTATGACGAACCACAATTCAACTTGGTTCCAATTGTGCCCCAATAGTGTATCTCTTTGTTATTGGTCCTAAATGGGGATGTGGTGCCATATCACTCGGCGGCTCAATACACACTATAAATAGAACTCTGATCCCCATGTCACTACTCAAGACTCAATACCTGAATGACAGGGTTCTTCTCAACGCAGGCTGCTGTATACTTTTGAATCTAATACGTTTGTGCATGGCTCCGCCCACACAGCCATGTCATCCATTCAGAGACCATTCAGAAACACACAGACAGCCATTGCAGAGGGACTTGTATTTCTCAATGTAAGACAAGTGCGGTGATGGGAGGGAGCATCTGCAGGAGCCAGAGCATTGCACCTGCAATCCACTGATCAGAGTTGCAATGCTTTACTGACTCCAATGTAAAAAATAATAAATGCACCATTATTTGTCTTTTGTGGAGGTGTGCAGTTATTTATTTTTTTAAAGTTGGACTTTGCCTCTAAAACTTCACTGACTTCACTGACTTCACTCTCATTTAAGAAATCCGGATGCTGCTGCTATCTGACACTTCTGGGTGTGTTGGGTAGCTAGTCCCCAACTGGGCACTGTGGTTCTTTTTGCCGACTTCTACGGCACGACAGGACTCTGGTATGTAGTGGACAACAAGAGGAACCAAAGCGTCCTGCTGTGCTTTCTATACGCTGGCCCCTACATTACTTCTTTGTTCTGTGGTGATGTAGGGGTCGTTGGGAGGGACCAATGAGCACAGTGGTGGACAAGCAAAGCAACACTTTTGGAAGTATTGCTTTCTGTTGAGTCTTCATGTTCCTGTTACCCTTCATTGTAGTGGTGTTTGGCAGCACGGAGACAGCTGGATAGGTGAGTATTTGATTTAGTTTTATTCAGCAACAGGGCCTACTTTAAGGTTAAAGTTTAATAGAGTATATATTAACAAGCTGTCATATAAGGATGTATTAGTTTATTCCCGCTGCATTGTCCTTTAGGGTGACAGCAGCAGGCAGCATGCTGTCCCGGAGCTGTATCCACACCACTGCTTCTCTGGACAAACATAATTGGGAGTGGAAGAACAGAATTGTGTACCCGCCTCAACTTCCTGATGAGCCTCGAAGGCCAGCGGTGAGTCCAGAACGTGATGCATATGGAACTTTCTGATGTTGTGTAATTAAATTATCTGTTAAAAATCAACTTAAAGTGATATTAAAATCAGAGGTTAAATGCATTCAGTTACCTTCACTAATAACAAAAATGTATCTTATTTGTGTATCACTCAGCTGTAAATCCTCAAATCATCTCTGAATTGGTGCTGACACTGTCCTTCCTTCTGGAGAGCTGTAAAGTAGCCACCAGTCTAAGCTCCCTCCTGTGATGGACTACAGTCTCGCATTTGGTTTACTAAGTTGTATTGAGATTGTAGTTGGGAGCAAGCTTGGTGCGGTGGCTACTTTACAACACACACAGGGACCATGGGGAACAAAAGTAGCCACCCTGCAGGAGGAAGGACAGTGCCAGCGCGAATTCAGAGATGATTTGAGGTTCTTCAGCTGAGTGATACACAAATAAGATACATTGTTTTGCTGATAGTTAAGGTACCCGAATGCATTTTTAAGGTTTAACAACTGAATTTACTGTCACTTTAAATTTAACCTTTCTTCCGCCGTTACTAAAAACAAGAGCATTAGGTGCTTTCTATAACATATGTTGTCTTGCCTTCATAGCAAAACAAAGTTAATCGTCTTTTCTGCACAAGAAAAGTGTCTTGCTTTGTGGCCAAAAAAATATAGGACTTATTTGTGCTTTAAAAGGATAAATCCTAGTTTACATAAAGTCATTTCTCTCCCGTTCATTGAAGGACACAGGGAACAGATCGGAGATCATGTACTGTAGGGTAATATCGCCACCTGCAGGAGAAGGACGCTAGGCACAAAAAAACTAAAGACCAATTACAGCCTAGGGGCGGCCCCTGCCGGTGGCCAAACCCCCCACCTGCTGACAAGTCTCCAGTTTTTTGCCTAGCGTCAGGAGTAAGGAGCTAAGAATTTTCCTCGGTATTCTTACCTGCTTCTTCCTGATTTTTTTCAGAGGATTCTTCTAGCAAGTGTTGTCCGGGCGACAGGCTGGATGTCTCGGATCCTTGGAGTCTCCCCTGGATGACCAGCGATTTGCAGGAATCTCCCTTTGAGCCTCTGCGGGACATTCCGATTCTGACTCTCTCTCAAAAAGTGGCCTTTTTGGTGGCGGTCACCTCGATCCGCAGGGTTTCGGAATTGGCGTCTCTTTTGCTCGTCCCCATTGCTGGTCCTGCATCGGGACAAGGTAGTTCTGCGGCCTCGGCCGTCTTCCTTGCCGAAGGTAGTTTCGGCTTTCCATCTCAATGAGGACATTGTCCTGCCTTCCTTGTGTCCGAAGCCTGTCCACAGGAAGGAGAGGGCACTGCACTGTCTGGACGTGGTCCGCGCCATCCGGGTTTACCTGAGTGCTACGGCTGCGTTTCGGGAATCGGATTCCCTGTTTGTCGTTGCAGATGGCCCCCGGAAGGGCCGGGCTGCCTCGTCGGCTACCATCTCTCGATGGATTCGCGACACGGTCTCTCAGGCGTATGCTATTAAGGGGCGTGAGCCTCCTTTTTCTGTTACGGCCCATTCTACAAGGGCTGTTGGGGCATCTTGGGCTTTTCGTCATGGTGCCTCCGTTTCTCAGGTTTGTAAGGCCGCGACTTGGTCTTCTGTTCACACCTTTGCCAAGTTTTATAAGGTGGATGTTTTGGCATCTGCGGATGCTGGTTTGGGGCGCAAAGTGTTGCAGGCGGCCGTTTGAGGGGATTTTTTTATTTAGTTGGGTTTGTTGTTTCTGTTGGCCCACCCCTCTTTTTTGGTACTGCTCTGTGACGTCCCTACAGTACATGATCTCCGATCTGTTCCCTGTGTCCTTCAATGAACGGGAGAGAAAATAGGATTTTGGTACTCACCGTAAAATCCTTTTCTCTCCGTTCATTGAAGGACACAGGGCCCGCCCCTCTATGTGGGTGTGTACTCCTTTACTGCTTGTTACTAAACTGGAGACTTGTCAGCAGGTGGGGGGTTTGGCCGCCGGCAGGGGCCGCCCCTAGGCTGTAATTGGTCTTTAGTTTTTTTGTGCCTAGCGTCCTTCTCCTGCAGGTGACGATATTACCCTACAGTACATGATCTCCGATCTGTTCCCTGTGTCCTTCAATGAACGGAGAGAAAAGGATTTTACGGTGAGTACCAAAATCCTATTTTTGTCACCTAAATAACGTTACAAAGAAGAAAGCAAATACACACCTCGCCTGCTGCCTAAGCTGCGGACAAATGGCGCTCTGATGAAGAGAAATTGTCCCCTAAAATTTCATTAGATACGGACACTTCTGGAGTGTTAATCTCCAGCATCCCCTGCTTTACTCAGTGGCTTCTCCTGGTGATCCATATGTCACTGCAGGATACAATAGTGACATAGGGATCCACAAAAGGAACCACTGAGCTGCAGAAGAGGACACAGGAGATCAACACTATTTACTCAGGGAGAGTAGCACTCCCTTGTCATGACTTCAGCAGGTTTAGAACAGCAGTGCAGAGATCTGGATTCAGTATGTCGGCATCTGATTTGTTCACAGTGTTCAATTTCAGATAATTTCACAACACGACCAGTAAAATCTTTGTACATTTTTTTTTTCTTAAAGGAGGTATACCATTGCAGGAGGCAGATCAAATACAGCCCAGACAAGTTGTGGTATTTGGCCAAGTTGGTAAGCTGCGTTTATTACTCATCACATAACCACCAAGTATTATACACATCTCTGTATATATTGCCTAAATTATATGTAGTTATTATAGTGAACCTCATAATTCAAGGCCCCCTTCCCCATGCACAAACAATGTACTAATAGACAAAACAAACTAATACATTAGGAGAATTTTATTTTAAAATTGCATTACAGCCCAACTTTCACCCATGGCACCTAGGCAAGACGGAAGTCCCAAATCTTGCAAGCAGATGCTCTAAAACGGTGCTGGAGATTCTTCTTGTAAAAACATATGATTCTCAGCTTTCCCAGGAGATTATTCTTCTAATGTGTGGGGATTTGTGCTTAATGTGGCGTTTTTACATGGGGGGGGGGGGGGGGGGGTGTGAACA
>NW_017307949.1:73214-82187 GCF_000935625.1 Nanorana parkeri | reverse complement strand
GGGGGGGGGGATTTAAACAATAAGTGGAACTTCCATTTTGATGCATCTTCTGCTTTGAATTGTTACAGTTCTGCAGGCTTGCTTATTAAATATTCCAAATTACCTTATTATCTTAGTTATAGAAAAGACATACCAGAACTCTCAGTTCTCTTCTGAAACGTCTCCTATTAATAAAACATCCATACAAATCTGTGAAACACTAAACACGTTTTTGCCCAACAGGGCCTTAGTCATAGTTAACCACTAAACAGCACTCCATTGCTAAAATACTCCTTTCTCTAATAGTGGAGCACAAGTCACTTATTGAAACACGTCTGTGTTATAAACAAATGGGCTAGAAACACCGAAACAGAGGAAAAATCTGGGTACCACATGTCATTAAACACAGACTAGACGCTTGCCAATAAAGATACAACCCCCTGACTACAAGCTTTAAATGCTCATTTTGGTATAGGGCTATTACTATGGTTACTATTATAATTTAGCCATCCTACATTTCAGCTGTAGTTGAAGCCTGCAGTCTATCTCCAGTGGTCTAATATGCCCCATTTGCCTATCACAAATACAGTTAAGCAAAACTTCCCATGAAAAGCAGAGATGTACTTGTGACAAGGTGAGGGATGTTGCAGATAGATACATTTGGAAAGGCTTCCATCTTTTTT
The DNA here is from genome assembly GCF_000935625.1 of Nanorana parkeri. Taxonomy (NCBI): domain Eukaryota; kingdom Metazoa; phylum Chordata; class Amphibia; order Anura; family Dicroglossidae; genus Nanorana; species Nanorana parkeri. Next base: position 81,525 of record NW_017307949.1, on the reverse strand, counting down.
GTCCCAGTGATCCACACAGGAAGTGAGTGGTGAGATAATAAAAGCCTAAGGCCGGATTCACACCTAAGTGTTAGCGGTTTAACGTGCGCATATTTTAATTAGCAGATTGTGATACATTTAAGTCAATAGACAAAACTAGGGCTGCAACAACTAATCGGTAATGAGAATCGTTGACAACAATTCTTAGCATTGATTAGTTGCTTTATGATTAGTTGCCGCCGCTCTGCTCATCTTTTCCCCCCCCAGCTGGTTCGGGCTGCAGGGGTCTGTGTCCATTTCGATCACTGATGTTCTCCCCGCCTGTATGGGCAGAGGCGGAGGGGACACAGACCACTGCAGCCGGCACCAGTGGGAAGGAGAGAATGCTGCCGCCCCGTTCCTCCTCTGCCCTGCCCCCCTATGCCTCCGCTGCTGCCCCGATCCTCCTCTGCATCTAGAGGCTGGTAGCCATACCCATCCTGCTAGCCAATAACAGGCCAGCTATTGCACCCGCCCACTGCCTGTTGTCTATCAGTAGAGGAAGACCTGATGGAGAACTTTCTCCTTCAGGTCCCTCCTCTGATTGAAAGCAGGCAGTGGGCAGGTGCAATAGCCAGCCTGCTATTGCAATTTGAAATATCCAATAGCAGGCTGCCTATTGCTCCCAGCATTAAAGTTAAAAAAAAAAGTTTAAAAAAATAAAGTTAAACAAACTAAAATTAAAAAGACTAAAACATTTTAAAAAGTGAAAAAATAAAGATTAAATAAAAATTAGAAATGCAAACAAACAATAAAATTAAATAAGCAAAAATTAAAAATAGAAAAAACATTTTTTTGGTGTGTTATTTTAACTACTTGCTGCCTGGAGCAATTTCTTACATTTGCACATACATGATAAAATCTGAGTTTTGGCTAGAAAACAGCTTAAGACCCCCCCAAACAATGATATATTTTCTAAAAGCAGAGGCACTGTAGAATAAAAAAAGATGCTAGTTGCAATTTTTTATGTCCCACGGTATTTGCACAAATGTTTATCAAACAAGTATTTTTAGGATAAAATACACTAAAATGAAATTTTGTGCACAGAAACAGAATATAATGTCTAATTTTTGGTAAAATATAAAAGACGGGGTCACACTAGGTAAATAGGTACCAAACATGTCAAGCCTTAAAATTGCGTGCATCTGTGAAACCGCAAAAAACTACAATAACCAAAATTTCCCAAAGGCAACGCTTTAAAAGCTTTTACGGCTCATCAGTTTAGTGCTAACAGTGATTGATGGGCCTAGAATTATTGCTCTCACACCGAAGTTCGCAACAATATGTAACGTGTGGCACAATTTTCTGTTTTTGTACTTAGGCGCATCCTACACGTGCTTGCGTTGTATGTGAGGGCGCGGAATTTGAATTTTTTCTTTTTTTTGCTTTTAAAACTTTTTTTTTTATGTTACTTTTAATTTCTACAATTTTTTTTTAACACTCAGCTTTATTGCTATTGCATAGAGGGCTAACAAGCCCCCTATGTAATAGCAAATAAAATGTGACAGGTCCTCTTTATGGAGACATCAGAGGTCTTTCAGACCCCTGATATCACCTAGGGACCCCAAAGAAGCTGATGAAGCAGGGATCTGCTTCTTCTTCTGGCTCTAGGAGCCAGAGACTGTGCCCAGTGACACTGGAAGTGATGTAATGTACATCACTTCCGGGTCCAGTGAACGGAGGAGAGCTCAGCTGCTGGAAGCCACTAATCGCTCCTCCGATCTATCAGGGGAGACCCTCCATGCTGGTCCCAGGCTCACACGAGAGACAGATGAGCCCAGGAAGCCGACGGTGAAGCCGCGGAGGGTGGGGACGGACAAGCGGCCGTACCGTACAAGCGATCCGGCGCCTGTACATATGTCTGATCGGTTGTATTTAAACAGCAATCGCCTACTGTTTAAAACAGTACCAAGAACACGGCTGCAGTTCCGTTTCGGCTTGACAAATTTTGCTGCAGGAGGTGCGTTGCGGTGCCATTCATTTCAATGGCTTTCAAATGCACCTCCCGTCTGCAGTGTGATCACCCGCACTGGAACGCACGGCACTGCAATGCCCTGCATTCCACTGCAGTACGATTTCAAAAAATTTGCATACCGTTTTATTTTGAAATAAGCTTTGTATTTGTATATTTTATTTTAAATAAATGACGGTATTAAAAAAATGTTTTATCCCGTTAGTCGTAGTTAGTAATTGGCTAACTAATCGATTATAAAAATAGTTGTTAGCTGAGATGCTAGACAGAGCGCGCAAAACTAATTGCAACGTGCTTTTTCAAGTGTTTCCTATTGAGTATATGGGACCAAAACGAGCTGGTTTTAGCCAGAAAGAAGCTCATGTACGTTTTCCGGCGACAGGCATTTTGCTTATTGCGACACAACACTTAGGTGTGCACAGGGGCCAGATTTTTTAGGTGAAGGTTTTGGTCAGGCTGAATCTGCTGCGACAATACACTATGAGGGGAATTTATCAAAACTGGAGCAGACAAAATTTGGAGCAGCTGTACACGGCAACCAATCAGCTTCTCTCTTTCATTTTCAAATCTCAACTGAACAGAGAAGCTGATTGGTTGCCCTGGGCAACTGCTCCAGATTTTGTGTGCTCCAGTTTGGATAAATTCCCCTCTCAGTGTGAACCAGGCCTAAGGCTCCATTCACACCTAAGCGTATTGTTGCGCGACAAAACGCTCGACCCCAAAAAATCCCATTCAGTTCTATGGCCCCTGTTCACACCTCGGCATTTTGCCACAAGCGGAAGTACGCCTGACGCACAAAATTCTACTTGAGCTACTTTGGAGCAGATTCAATGCGTTTTCTCTCCATTGACTCAATAGAAAACATTTGAAAAACGCGCATTAAAACAGTGCGTTTTGCCCATGTGAATGAATATGCCACAATCTATTTGCAATCGACTCACTATCCCACAATCTGCCCACAAAAACATGCGTAGGACACGTGTAATAGGTGTCGCTTTGGTGTACATGCAGCCTAAATGGGGTTTCAATCATCCTAACCGTCCCCTACGCTCCTCCCAAGACCTCCTGTTTTCTAGCTCCCTTGTCAACTCCTCCCATGCTCACATCCAGGACTTCACTAGAGTCTCCCCCATTCTGTGGAACTCTTTACCCCAACCTGTCCGTCTATCTCCTACTCTGACTGTTTTTAGGCGATCCCTTAAGACTCATCTCTTTAGCGAAGCTTATCCGACCTCAACCTAACCACTGAAATATCAATTTCTCAAACAATTTATCCCCGCACAGCTACCTCCTCATGTATCACTTGCCCCTCCCTTTTAGATTGTAAGCCCTCACGGGCAGGGCCCTCCTTACAATCCTGTCTTGAATTGTATTGTAATGTCTTCCTTATATTGTAAAGCGCTGCGCAAACTGTTGGCGCTCTATGAATCCTGTATAATAATAATAATCCTCTACCCTAAGCAAAACTAGAAAAAAAGTTTTGTCTGATGTCCCTTGGTCTAACTCCAGTTTAGAATAGTCAAATCTCCTTTAGGTGAACTACTGGATATACATTGCATGGAATTTAGCAAGCCTCTTCCCAAATGCATGCATTTTTCTGCTGTTTGTTTCACCAAGTCCTTTCTGAAACTGACTTCTGAATGGCAAGGTCAGCCTTCATTTTAACCACCTGGGCAATCTCAGTGTTGTAACGAGTCTGCAGCATCAGCATTCCTTTAGAAGTAGATGAGTCTTAAAGATGTAATTCCACAGGGGATGCCTATAATTTGATATCTCAGTGTAGGCGTTTGGGGGAAAACAAGGAGCCAATCATACAAGCCGGGGATTACTTTTTGTGCTAATTCGGAATAAAATATACAGACCACCCTTGGGATTGTAGAATACAAGGAAGCAACGTTTGACAATTTTAGAAAATTGCGGCATCTGCAATTTAAAGTGAAAGGTAGTCTTCCTATGTAGAAAGTAGACGTTTGTACACACATTTCCAACACAAAACCTACGCGACATGATGTATTCTTCTTCTGCTGCTTTCAGGGTAATTGTTGTCGCTGTTTCGTTAACCCCTTCACTGCCAGATTTGCGTAGCTACCGTCTTTTGTAGGCATCAGGCGGTCTCTGTGCCATAACACTGACGGCAGCTGCTTGAAAGTCCCATTCTTTCACCAAGGCTCTGCCTGTAAAATAGCACGAGCTGTTTAATTAATTCTGTTAAGCAGCATTTTGTAAATTAAATCTTTGCCGGTTCCTCGTGATTAATTCCCCAAATCCAGAAGTTTGACTGGAACCGCAAACAGACGTCTGTAAAATGAGTTTCTTGGTCATCAAAGTGAAAAAGCAGCAAGTTGTTAATTCATCTAGATGGCGGTTGGAGATATGTAAATGATTCTGTATTCTCATAGAATGTCTTTTTATGGAGGAAGCTGCACAGCCCTGCGGGGCCTGTCGAGCTGAGAAATAATAACAGATGGGTCACATGATGGTGTAAGATTAACCCTTTTGTCCCTCTTATAGATCAAAGGGATGTCTATAGACCAAGCTATTGCTCAGCTGGAATTCAGCGACAAAAAAGGAGCAAAGATCATGAAAGAGGTAAGAGGTGTGTTGTCATCAGGGAGAAATGATAGCTGTTGGTTTAAAGAGAACCAGTCTGAAATAGGCACATGGAAGAATCTGAATCACCACTCTTAGGGCCAGTTCACACAAGATGCAGTTGTGATGCTGTCCGTTTATTTTGACTGCTGCAGTCAAAATACATCCCAATGCGTTCCTGTGGGCTTTCTTGTGCCTAATTCACACCATTGCAGTCAGTTCAACTGCATTCAGAAAAAGTACTGCTTGCCCTACTCTACCTGCATCTAACTGCACTAAACGCATCAAAACGCATAAAAAAAACCCCGCAACGGACTGCATACAAAAAAAACAAAACAGAATTGATTGTGGCATCATCCAGGGGGAAAAAAAGCATCACAAACGCATCAAAACAGATTGCGGTGCAACTGCGCACACAGTTGTGATGCAGTTTCTGGTGTGAACTAAGCCTTAAGTTGGTATAAAAGTGCAGACATGCCTCTTTGGTGTAGAAGTGTTTGTACTGATCTTGTATTCTTTTCCTGTCCTTTTTCCAGCCTGAGCTCAAGTATGACCCTGCCCGGGAGGGAAAATGTCAATTAATAAAGGTGTTTTTGTTTGTTTGGGTTTTTTTTAAATGTAATCCTGAGGGAACCATTGTTATCATAGTTTTGTAGTGTATATTATCAGCACTGAACTCAGCCATTCCATAGGATGGCCTAACATCTTATAGGGAGGGGGTGCATGTTGTACACCTGAACAATACGTCCATCTGTGCTTGGGATATTTTTGAGTGCAGCCTATTCTTTTTGCTTTTTATAGCCTAATACTTGTGTACTGATGCAGTAAAAACACATATTAGTAAACTAATAATAAAAAATAATAGAATCCAGTAATCCCTGAGAGGCAAAGCTGTAATATACAACTTCAAAGTGAAGATTCCAAATTTTACAAATGCCCATTGGTGACTGGTTCTGTTTTAGGCTAATCCCAGGTGTTGATTGGGACATTATTTTCCGCAGAACATCCTGGAGTCACTTGGCGTATTAAGCCCAAAGGATTGGTACACGCATGTGGTAACCAAAAATCAGCAATCACTCTGCATGGTTCCAACATAATTTAAAACATGTCAAAGCCCAAATCAGTGCACCAATATTTCCATAGCTTATGATGTGTAGGTATGTGTTTTATTTCAACTGTGTAGTTTTTCTATGCAGGCTTTCTTCAAACTGCTTGGTGTTTGTGTGTAGGTAGATAGATAGGTAGATAGAATAATTTCCAGCATGCCGCTGCCATCAGCACTTAAGGTCTGATAGACAGCAGTCATACCTTATGCTGATGGTGTCATGTCTCCCCTCTATCTTTGATTGGCCATTCACAGAACTCCTGTGATGATGATGTGACCATGCATTTTGTTAATGGCCAAATGTAGACAAGAGCGGAGACACGACACCAGCAGGGATGTCTATCAGATCTGCAGCACTTATGTCAGCGGCAGGCTGGAAGTACAGCGAGAGCAGAACTATCCAGGAAATCACTAAACCGGCATGGAATCACTACACAATCAGGGTAAAAACAAACCGTCACTTAAGATATGGAAATCATGGTGCTCTGAGTTGAGTTGACTTCAGTAGCTGTCCCATGCATAATCCGACACTGCTTTTACTTATTAGCTTATAATGTGCTAACATACAATGCATCCATAGTGCACAAGGTGAGGGAATAGAGGGACTATAGCAATATAACAATAACCAACACCTGAAATAAAAGGAATGAGAAGAAACCAATGAGAAAATATGAATGGATTGTGGATGTGGCATCAGTAGCTACATAACACTGTAGATGGCATAGATCAGGAAATATTTGGTGAGAGAAAGTTGCTGTGAATGTATCTGCCTAACAGAAAATATATGGTTTTAGTGTCTGTTTACAAAACACAGAGGAGTAGTGAATGCCTAAAGGAACACAGAAGGGAGTCCAGAGAAGAGCAGCATTAGAAAAGTCCTGGAGGTGTGAGTGATATCGGGAAGGAAGAAAGAGAGATGCATGCAAATTAGTATGTACAAGCCCCAAGTGTCAGAGCAAAAGAAACATGTTATTTAAAGGAAACCTGCCATAGGAGATAAATGTAAGCTGCCATTGCTGACCTCGTTTTCTAGGTATTCTAAATCCCTGGCTCTCATTCGGACCCTTCCTTTGGTTTTAATAAGTTGAGTAATTTTAATAGGCTGCATGCTTCTTGGTTATTGTATAATAAAACTTTATTCGTTTTTTCATAATAATATACATCAATAAACACAATCCCAATTCACATATCCTTACACATATTGGGTGAGAAAAAGATAAAGTAGGAGAAAAAAAACAAAAACGAACCATTAAGTTACATTTGTATCCCTCCTAATTATTACACACATAATTAACTCTCACCCAATTCACTATCGCTCCAGTACCTTTCCATGAAAAAGGTTATAAAACTTAAATATCATACCTTTAATTATAAAAGTGCAAAGAAATGTCTATTGATCTACCTTTAATTATTTATATATTTCTTTTCTCCCCCCCCCTCATGCTTCTTGGTTATTAAAGCCATGCCGCTAACATTTTCAGAATGGCAGTCCCCATGTTTCTCTCATGATAGGTGTACTTACATTTTTGTACCAACTGGCGCTGCAGAGAGACCCAAAATCTCTGCTATTGTGTGACATCACCGCAGACCAGTGATAAAATGCGCATTTTAGTAGCTTACCTTCAATCATACTTATCAATATGGAAGACAGCCCTTGTTCAAGGCATGTGGCTGGAGTCTGGACCACAATTGTATTTCTGTGTTATCCTTATGTCCACCGGTAAGAGGTTATAAGGTGTGTGTGTGTGTGCGTGTGTGCGTGCGTGTGTGCGTGCGTGTGTGCGTGCGTGCGTGCGCGCGCACACACATATATAGGCGTTTGGTGGAAACCGGGGAGCCAATCATACAGCAGGAAATTACTTTTTTGTGCTAAATTGAATAAAATATACAGACCACCCTTGGGAATGTAGAATACAAGGAAGCAACGTTTAAAATTTTTGACAATTTCAGAAAATTGCAGTATAAAGTGAAAGGTAATTTTCTTATGTAGAAAGTAAACATTAACGTTGTACACACATTTCCAGCAAATTAAAAAAAATCTATGCAAGATAATCCACTCGCCTGCTGCTTCGTTAACTACTTCACAGCCTGAATTATGAAGCACACTTCTCAGGTCGCTAGCGTCTTTTCCAAGTATCACACATATATAAAATCTATACACACTGCCTGTCAAAAAGAAAAAGTCATGGCCTAGATTTAGCTAAGCAGATTGGTCTGAGCTTTTTCCTGGATAATAGGTCTAGGTTCAACAATGGTATGTGGCCAAAAAACTAGGTCAGCTGCCTACCTGATCGTACTGAATGACGAGGTTTATCCATCAGTGGATCTTTTCTTCCCTGATGTCACGGGCATATTCCAAGATGACAATGCCAGGATTCAGCATGAGACATTACTTCCACACATGGATTGGCCACCACAGAGTCCAGACCTGAACCCCATGGAGAATCTTTGGGATGTGCTGGAGAAGACATTTTGTGATATTGTACAAGCTTATCGAAACGATGCCATGGTGAATGCATGCCCTAATCAAAGCAAAAGGCGGTCCAACTAAATATTACAGTGTGTGACTTTTTTTTTGGGACAGGCAGTGCATGTGTATAGTATAATATAATTATATATATATATAT
>NW_017307949.1:70252-72926 GCF_000935625.1 Nanorana parkeri | reverse complement strand
TATATATATATATATACACACACACAAGTTCATATTCAATTCTGGGCAGAGTTTTTCAACTGTTTTGTGAACTTTCCCTTTTACTCCTGTTCCAGTGAAATATGGGATTGCCACTCACTGTTTGTTCTTGATACAGGAAAAGTAGTAAAAACTCTCCAATGGGGACAAACCACAATAAAAACTCTTAAAAAGTTTTGTCTGGTGTTCTCCTTAAATTACAGTGGCAACTAACATATCTAATAACAAACATGGCAGTAAGGTTACCTTGTCACTAGATGGAGCTGCTGCTTGTATAATGAAGAATCATAGACTATTCATGACAAACCTTGATTTTTTTTCCTTGACTGATCAATAATACTGAATTCCTATGTGGTCAAAGTATATAAAGACAAACTCCAGGTAAAACACAACATTCATTGATAAAATAAGCGATAGCTGTTTATCTTTTGCTGCTTTTTATTTTAGATTCACTGTTTGGCAAATAAGTGCATGATCTGCATCAGACTTCAGACCATTATATCGCTATGCCCTTCTTGTGAGAGTTTGTGTGTGTCTTAATTCCTTAACAAGTACAATCCCATCCTTTTTGTGTTTTATAAACTATATAGGTCTTGCTTGAAGCCCAGGAGCTGGCTGTAAGAAGTCACCATGTGGAATACAAATCTAACCTCCATATAGGTAAGGTCCCCAGGAACAGAATATGTGATGACTTTTTGTGGCTGTGCAAACTTTTCTTAGAATAGTGGAAAGATGTCAATACCTTTTTTAAAAGAGGACCCTCGCTGGCTATTATTTTAATGAGCCAAGTCAAATTTAACATCCTCCCAGTTTTATTTTTGTTTACATGCATTTTGGTGGCAAATTTAGGTTGGATGTCAACTTGGCGAGACACCTTTTCTTCGTAAAGCTGCAGGCTTTTTGGACTGCAGCGTGATTAGCTGAAGCATGTATATGTGGTGACAGACGGTCCTTTGCCGTTTTGTCTTGCTGTGTTGGTGACCAGCCCTCCTTTTACAATCACAGTGCAGGTCAGCAGTCTGTTTTTACTCCATTTAGGTAATAATTATGTGCGAAGCACCTCTTTTAAGCATGGTATTTAACAATTTAACTGTCAAATCCTCCCTTGTGTAGAACTCTGAAGGCTACAAGACTTCTGTTGGCTGCTGCCATCTTGGATGTTATGTTAACAGCCCCAGCAGACTCAAAACTGCCACTCACTGTAGTATTCTCCTTTGCGACCACTGTACCCATTGAAGTAAATGACAGGGTGACAGCGGCCGCATCTGTCGGCAGCAGGCATGGTACAATTACATGTGATTTGTGGTAGATGATATTCTGCATCGGGCACAATAATATCTATCTTGATAACCATCAATTGACCCCCCCGAGATAGAGCCGCTCCCACCCGTGGTACCGTACCAGCAGTACATCCCCGCACACGGCCGGGACATACAGCTGTCAAGCTGTCACAGAGTTAACTGCGGCTCAGTGTAAAAAGCTGGCACAGTACAAGTAATATGCAGTTAACCCTGTGACAGCTTGACAGCTGTATGTCCTGGCCGTGCGCGAGGTTCATAGGCAGGGCTTGAAAAATCCACTTGTCCGCTCGTCTGTGATGAGAGGACGGTGGAGCCCGACGAGCAGTTTTACATTCAAACGATCGGGCGTCTCTAGAGATGCTCGATCGCTTGTATTAGCAGCTGTCACTGCCGTTGCAGGTCCCGAGATCCGCTGTGCCCGATGGGGCCGGCACGGCTCTGTGACAGGAGGTCAAAGGGAGTTCAGTATACGAACTCCCTTTGATCTCTCAGTCCCCGAATGAAGGAAGTGATGTATATTACATCACTTCCTGCATTCAGTGTCACTCTCCAGCTACAGAAGCTGATGAAGCAAATCTCTGCTTCATCAGCTTCTCTGGGGGTCCCTAGGTGACAGGGGTCTTGGAGACCCCTGATGTCTCCATAAACAGGGCCTGTCATGTAAATTGGCTATCACATAGGGGGCTTCTTAGCCCCCCATGTAATAGCAATAAAGTTGTGTGTGTAATACAAAAATTAAAGGAGAACTATGGGGTTAGGACTTTTCCCCATAGTTCTGCGTCCTCCCGTCGCCCAAAGCTCAGTATCTTGCGGTATACTGAGACGCCGCAGCTGAAACGGATCCCGATAATTATGTCTGGATCCGCCCAGCTGCGTGAGTGACAGCTGGCTCTGCCTATCTAGAGGCAGAGCCAGCTGTACCCACCCCCTACCCCGTCCGTTCCGCCAGTCAGCGCTGGAGGATCGGAGCGGGGAGAATCCAGTCCCTCCCCTGTCACGGCTCTCTGCTGTAACAGGATCGAGAAGTGAGCGAGCACCGGTATGTGTTCGCTCACTTGCCGATCTACTGAGCCGACCTGTGACAGATGAGCAGTAAAAGCGTTTTAATCGTCGCCTATGGGCTTTTTTTGCGGGTGCACGCAATTTTAAGGCTTGACATGTTTGGTGTCTATTTACCCAACGTGACCCTGACTTTTATGTTTTACTAAAAATATGGGTAAGAATAAATGTTTTATAACATAACATAGGGAAACTTTTTTTTTTTTTACATTTATGGTACTTTATTCATGATATAGTTAAAAAAAAAATAACACCCCCCGTGGTGATTATATACCTCCAAAAGAAAGCTCTATCTG
>NW_017307949.1:68398-68776 GCF_000935625.1 Nanorana parkeri | reverse complement strand
TCCGCCCAGCTGCGTGAGTGACAGCTGGCTCTGCCTATCTAGAGGCAGAGCCAGCTGTACCCACCCCCTACCCCGTCCGTTCCGCCAGTCAGCGCTGGAGGATCGGAGCGGGGAGAATCCAGTCCCTCCCCTGTCACGGCTCTCTGCTGTAACAGGATCGAGAAGTGAGCGAGCACCGGTATGTGTTCGCTCACTTGCCGATCTACTGAGCCGACCTGTGACAGATGAGCAGTAAAAGCGTTTTAATCGTCGCCTATGGGCTTTTTTTGCGGGTGCACGCAATTTTAAGGCTTGACATGTTTGGTGTCTATTTACCCAACGTGACCCTGACTTTTATGTTTTACTAAAAATATGGGTAAGAATAAATGTTTTATAACA
>NW_017307949.1:18857-68253 GCF_000935625.1 Nanorana parkeri | reverse complement strand
GGCCCGCCTCCCCCCCCCCCCCCCCCCTTCTCCTGAGAAGCTCTGCCATTGCAAGTGACAAGGAGAAGCTTCACAGACATTGATGCTTGCCCCTCCCACCACCACCATCACATTACTGACCTCCGCAGCCTGCGTTACATTACTGACCTCTGCACTCTGCGTTTATTATTAACGCTCTCTCCCTCCGCCCCTCTGCTGGGCCCGGCCAGCCGCCCTGAACAATCGGGACCCAAAGCAGAGGCTGCACTGTAGTCAGGCAAATTAGGCAGCTGTCTCGGGGGCCCACGCAGGGGCTTTGCAGAAGGCCTAATTTGTGAGAGTACAGACCACCCAAGGCTGGCAGCGGCAGAAATATCCCAGAAGGAGAGGTAAGGTGAGCGCGTTGTACCCCGCGGAAGAGGGGGAGAGCTGGGGGGCAGTGGACACATAGGCAGTGAGAGAGGAAAGGGGTGGCACAGTAGCAGTGGAAGAGCCAGATGGGGGAGGGGCTTGAGAATGGACTCTGGATCCGCCCCTGGTTGTACCATGTACAATTGCATGTGGACTGCCTCTGACAGGTGTGAGTGCTGTCACCCTGTCATTTACTTCAATGGGTATAGTGGCCACATCTAACCAGGACACCTGGGTTTCCTGCAGCAGTAATCTGTAGGTTCTTTCCACAAGAATCCCTGAAAGCACTATGTGAATGGGTGCAGCTGTATGAATGGGCTCACAAAATACAATCCTGCTGCATTCAGACCCGTAAAAATGATGCATATGAATGCAGAGTATGCCCGTGTGCATGTCCCCTAAGAAGTGCTGCTAATAACAAGTCTTTCTTCTTTTCAGCTGAGTCGCTATCTGGTAAAGGAACGTATCTAAAGAGGATTCGTTACCATGGGCGAGGCAGATTCGGCATAATGGACAAAGTGTACTGCCATTATTTTGTCAAGTTGGTGGAGGGTCCCCCACCTCCTAAAGAACAACCAATCACAGGCTTCGATCAGGCGAAGGACTATGTTCAACAGCTGAGAAACCGCACCATCACCAATTCCCTGTGACACTATAGACTTTTTCTGGAGCTGCAGTGTCAGCACATTATTAACTTGCACTTGAGTTTTCATAAAATCCTGTCTACAACTGAGGTGTATTCCTTTAAGTTTATTAAAGAGTTTCTGTTTTCTGAATGTCGGTGTTGTGTATAGTATATAAAGATTAGTGAAAGAGACGACAAAGGTCATGAACACAACGTACTTTGATGTTTATTGTTTTCCTTCACACACCATCATTTTAAATGACCCTTTATATGAGTCTACAAGAACAGAGCCTAGGCATTCCCAGGTCCTTAGCATGAACCTCTGAAGGAGGGAAGGGAAAGTGTGACAATGCTATTCCTGCTTCAGTGAGGTTGGCATCGTCCTTTCGCTTTCCCTGTCCTCCCACAATGCAGTGATCTTTAAGACCAGTTGCCAAGCCTGAAGGTTGTCATGTGGGGAAGGATGGGGGGATTGCACGTAACAACCACAGGAAATGGACAGTATTTCCATCAGATCTTTGCAGGGACCTCAGTGGTGATCGGGGAAGCAGACAGGAATGGGGAAGGTAAGTAAGACATTCATTTGGGGTTTTAGTTAAACGTAGCAAATATTTGACTTGTGACTTGAATACCACTGCACCACAGTTGGGATAAAGTTTGCAGTTTCATAGAAAATTTGCCCTGTTACCTGGAGGCACTCTTAAAAGTTGGCTACACGTTTAGAAATGTGTTGTATAACGTACATTTAACCCAATGAGTCTAATCATTTACTGGCCTCCATTTTAAACTGAGCTACGAGAGAGACTTTAGAGGTTGGTTGGGTGAATGGATTAGAATACAGCAAAAGCACATCTAATCACGTACTAAAATGTCACTAATTCCTGCTTTTTGTCTGTAGTAATGCTGGTGCCTACAATTGCTACACATCTCTACTGTATGTCACAGCAGGATGCCCTTCTGTGACCGCTACAACAAGCAATAAAATATCAGTGAAGCTTTAGGGAAGGAACAGGACTTTGACACGTGGGTCACTTTTCTCTACCGCCATTCAATCAATACAGAATGGTCACCTTCCTGCCCCAGCTTGTGAGTGGATAATGAAGAGTAGCAGCACATCTTTTTGCTCACTCTCCTGTTAGCATATTTCATATAGTACTTCAGTGCCTAATTGGCTCCTAGTGCTGCCACTCCCTCTGCCAGATCACAATGCAAAACAATATATTCATTTTAATGGCAGCCTAACCAGCAGCTTATACTTCACTTTTCAGTACTTCTGATCCATTTGACAGTGACGCACGCCTCTCTCCCAGATAAGAGAGATGGCGCTTTCAGAATATTGATCGGATTCATTGGAATCTCAGAAGCTAGAAAGACTTTTTTATTAGTTTCATGCTAAGTAACAATCATTACAGAATGCCTTGACACGTTTCGCACATCTGTCCTACTCATAAAGGACCCTATGAGTAAGCATGCGTGAGCAAAATGTGTCAAGGCATTCTGTAATGATTGTTTTGTTGCTTCAAACTTTAATAAAACTGCCTCCTGGTTTCCCAAATCTCATTGCGTCCAACCATTTTACTGCTTTCTGCTTGTTTAACAGTCAAAGACTGTGTGGGTGCTGAACAGGAGATACCTTGCGGTCACCTATGTGGCAGAAGTTCTGCAAAGCCATGGTACTATGTGACTGGCTCATCAAGCATCCAGTCACATGAGGGCAGGGAGAGAGTCCTTAAAGGGCATCTATAGTCAAAAACGAAAAATAAATATGTATAAGTTCTATCCCACTCCTAATAACTATAATGATCTAAAAATTTGTAAATCTTCCTAATGAAGATATCCATAGGATGTACTTCCTCAATGCACTGATACAATTTTACTCAGCCCTGTGAGTATGCACTTCCTCAGAGAGCCTGCCTTCTGAACTACAACTCAATGTCCGAACAATCTAACATTCAAATTTCTTGCTGGAAGCAATGCATGATGGGAGATGTAGTCTTGAGAAATCGAGATTGCTTCACATGAAGCAGCCGGGAAAGAGATGCAAAGCACACTGGGAATCCAGGAAATTGTTGACAGTGATGGGCAGACAGAAAGCAGCACTCAGGCAAGCTTTGATTGCATTATCAAATACAAATCTAGTACAGTGGTACCTCGGTTCACGAACTTAATTCGTTCCGCGATTCTGGTCGCAAACCGATTTGGTCGTGAACCGAATCAAACTGTGATCACACCGCGATCTCGACTAGAGGAACACATGACCATGTGTTAGAGCAGGGAAAATGGCTGCGAATGTGTTCGTCACCCGAAGCGGAGTTCGCGAACCGAATTGTCCGCGAACAGAAGCGTTCGTGAACCGAGGTACCACTGTATGTATTCCTTTTAAAATGATAATGTAATAATAGGAGAGTATATGCTGGGACTTTACAACTCCTTTAAAAGCTTAAAGTTTTCTGGCGGGGGAGTAGTGGCAAGGTAGCAATAAACTGCTTGTGGGACCACCATTAATGTGAACCTTGTAACTTGCCCTGAATTTTAAAAACACACCACAAAAGTATCCCCACATTTTTTTCCACTGCCTTTAAAGAATCACTTCCAAGTTCCATAAAAACTTATTAAATTACTGTACAAGACCTGGTACCTACCTTCATGAGGGTCTAAGTGACGGTTTCTTTTGCTGTAAATGACGTTGCAGTGCAATGCATCTGTTCTGACTCGGAGGGCCTTTTCCTGCCCCTCAGACTTCAGAGTGCACCGCCAAGGTCTTTATCATTCATGAAACCTGTAATTAGACAAATATATTAAAAAAATATACACAGTAATTAGTATGTACAGTGGAACAGCCAGAATCAGGACTCTATTGAGCAGCTTTATTAGCTGAGAGACATTGATACTGATAATTGCAGTAGAACTTCACAATGACATTTTATAAACAGCATAAATTAGAGTTACGTTAGCAGAACAGTCTTCCACGAAGAAGCCTGTAATTAATCATCCTCTCACACTATTACGCAGACAGCCTAGGCTGCGGTGTCTGTGTGCCTCTCATTGGGCTCTGGTGGATGGTTTAAAACCTTCCTGAATTGGGTTCTAGTATTAGGGATAAAGTGACAGGTTCTCTTGATCAGTCACATCCTTACCTACCTATAGTCTAGCTCCCTTGGCGCTCTGTTTACTTGCAGCAGCACCAAATCTAAATCCTGTGAAAACTCCATATCAGTGTTGGAGGTTACACATGGTTAAAGACCTGCTCCCCTCTCCCAGTGTGAGAGTGTTCAGCCCTGGCAATTTGCCACTTAGGCCCAATCACTGAATCAAAGAAGGAAGAGGAGATGATCGAATGTCTCCAATACCTGAAAATCTTGTATTTGAAGTTTGTCAGATACTGCGGGCATGCTCCAGGAGATGGTCATTGGCTGTGCACCTACTCCAGGAGATGGTCATTGGCTGTGCACCTACTCCAGGAGATGGTCATTGGCTTTGCACCTGCTCCAGGAGATGGTCATTGGCTGTGCACCTACTCCAGGAGATGGTCATTGGCTTTGCACCTATTCCAGGAGATGGTCATTGTCTGGCTTTGTACCTACTCCAGGAGATGATCATTGGCTTTGCCCCTACTCCAGGAGATGGTCATTGGCTGTGCACATACTCCAGGAGATGGTCATTTGCTTTGTGCCTACTCCAGGAGATGGTCATTGGCTTTGTACCTACTCCAGGAGATGGTCAGAAACAGCAGACATGCTTACAGGAGGTCAGAAACTAGATACCTGCTACAGGAGATGGTTAAAAACTGTGAACATGTTACAGGAGATGGTCAGAGACCACAGGTCTATCGCAGTAGAGGGTCGGAGACTGCAGATATACTACAGGAGGGGTTGGAGACTGAGAACACATTATATAAAACTACTATAGAACATTGCCATTACAGTCACTTTACAAATCATACACATTTGTGCTCCCTACAGCCACCTAAAAAAATGATTGTTACCACATTTTAAATTTCCCCCAACAAGATACATTTTAAAGATCAGAGAAAAAATATGGGAAGAGAGTACTGGGAAAGGGGAGATGCAGAAAACAGAAAAAGTAAGAAAGTATGAAAGAAAGAAAACAAACCATTGAACAAGTAGATGGGTGCATGGCAAATTATAGACAGCATGCTGTAAATGGCAGACAGTGCCTCTTGCAGCTATTGCAATCAATGGGACCGTAGCCTAATGAGGTAGCTGGTACATATTAAGATATACCCCGTTAAAAGGGTAAGGCCCCTATTTATCAAGCAGCACTCAAGGCAAAGTCTTGCGATGGTTGTACAGGGATTAAAAAATCGTACGATCTGCCTGTCTTGGACAGGCAGATCGCACTCTCGATCATCGCAAGCCCGCCCCCCTGAGGGGCGGGCTTCCGATGACCGCAATGTGAACGGGCAGTGTGCGCGTGCGCACACCGGCCCGTTCGGCATTTGTCTTCCGAGCAGCGTTCTAACCAGCCGAGAATCGTACGATTCCCGGCTGGTTTTCGAACATGCTGGTTCGACGGAAGACGTGCGACCGTACAGTAGAAACGGTCGCACGTCTCCGTTCACACTGCTCGATTCTCGTACGATCGCGGGATTTCCCGCGATTCTCGTACGAGAATCGAGCAGTGTATGGGCACCTTTATGAGGTGTATCCCACAGCCAGGATCATTGGCCATTCTTGTACATTTTCACTTTTATTCAGCTGGATAGTATAGCTCATGCTTTACTTCCAGCCTGTTGTGGCTCTAATACACAGATACTGTGTTGTTTATCCACCCCTTCTCTCCCCTGGCCTATTCACTGAATGAACCGGTGAACCTTTTAAAAAATACAGAGGGGGGGGGATTTATCAAAACTGGACCATACGGAATCTGGAGCAGTTGCCCATGGCAGCCACTCAGCTTCACTCTTCAGTTTGTTCAGTTAAAGGAGAACTATAGGGTTAAGTTTTTTCCCCATAGTTCTCCTTAGGGTAACGGGAGGACACAAACTAGCGTCCTCTCGTCACCCTAGGCTCAGTATACCGCGAGCTGTGGCTAGCGGTATACTGAGACGCCGCAGTAGCTTGCGGTATACTGAGACACCGCAGCTGAAGCGGATCCCGACAATTGTGCCGGGATCCGCCCAGCTGCGTGACTGACAGCTGGCTCTGCCTATCCAGAGGCAGAGCCAGCTGTACCCGCCCCCTCCCCCGTCCGTTCCGCCAGTCAGCGCTGGCGGATCGGAGCGGGGGGAATCCAGCCCCTCCCCTGTCACGGCAGAGAGCCGTGACAGGATCGAGAGGTGAGCGAAGGCCGGTATGTGTTCGCTCACCTCCCGATCTACTAAGCCGACCTGTGACAGTCTCATTGTCACAGGTCGTCTAGAACTATGAGGTGAGTGAAAAGCACTCACCTCATAGTTCTCCTTTTAAGATTTGGAAATGAGAGGTAGAAGCTGATTGGTTGCCATGCAAATCTGCTCCAGATTTTCTCTGCTCCAGTTTTTATAAATCCCCTCAAAGAGTTTATGAATGGGCAAGGAGAGAGGAAGTGCAGATAAAAAAAACTCTGCGGTTTCCACATATAAGAGCTGCTGTTTTCACAGCCACAGGAGGCCATAAGTATAGTATAAGCTATACCATTCAGCTAAAGTTTAAATATACAAGAATGGACAGTGATCCTGGCTGCGGAATGCACCTCATTAGAGGTAACTTTTTTTTACAAAACAGTAAGGACTGAAAGCCATTTGCCTGGAGTGCTGCTTTAAATTGCTGCTTGATGAATATGAAACTTACCCTTTTAAAGGGGTGTCTCCTGAATATGAATGGACTACGTCAGAGACTTGTGTTTGCCAATACCACTCTAAATAGTTGAGCTGCTTATGTAAAAAAAAAATGACCATTTTAGCCTGGATACAGTCTTCTTTACTGAGGTTTGCAGACCATTCCTCTAGCATTGTCCAAAAGGCTGTCTTCTGTAGCTTTCCGCTTCTCCCTGGTACTCCATTACATATATATTGTATATAAGTAGTGGGTACAGGAATGTTTTTATCTAAAAATATTCAAGTGCTGTCATGACTCAATTTTAAAGTCTGCAAACTGCTTTGTTCTTTCTTGGGCTAAAGGTCAAACCCCAGTATTACGCCTTAGCAGGGACAGAAGAGTTACATCGGATCCTAGCAGAGTAAGTTGACTTTCAGTGATCCTCTGCACTGCGTAGAGAATGCTTGATGCTCACAATTAAAGCCACTTGCTGGCGTGTCTAGATCCGTGCCTGATACCCAGCTGAATGTTGCTGCAGACTCCCTCTGATCAGTCTGATTACAGGATTACAGTAATGTAGTGTTCAGAGCTTTGTAGCAGCAAGTGTTGCCAAGTCCTTGTTTCCAATGGATTTGTGCTCTAAGTGCGATACAGCAGAGGGAGCTACAGAATTTCAAACCAAATCTCAGAAACCCGGAGCGTGCGGAGACTAAAAATACCACATGGAGGACAAAAGGGCTGGGTAGACTATTCAGAAATCCACCCTCATGGGGCTGAAAATATAGGACATGTGCCTAAGGCTAAATTACTATGAGTTTTATTCTAAATTATGGTAGAAAGAACAGAGGTGTGCAGAAACTTGCAGCAGTCAATGAGAAGTCACCTTCTATAAAGGTGGCCACATGCTTTATGACCATGTTTAAAAAAGAAAAAAGGGTTGCCCCCTCCTTCATGACCTGATAACCCACCTTAAACTAGCATTTACCCTTTCATATCCAAAAGTTATCAAAATCTTTGTGACCAGAGCAAATTCCAAATTTTAAAGTGTTCGTATGCACTGGTTTACAAACAATTAGCTAATGAAAATGTACTCCTGTGACCCAAAAGACCCACTCCAATATACTAGATTCCTAAACAAATGTAATAACATAGACGTTGGATAAAAGGTTTAGTGCCGTATTACTCTCGTGGTAGGTCTTGGCGTTGGACCAGAAAAAGAGACCACTCAGCAGGGTGCCTTCTGGCTATGTCAGGGGTACCTTCACATTTTCAAACCGTGCCATGCATTTTCATGGTGCAGACAAGCCGGCCACCAGCACCATGAAAATGCATTGTACTAATCCAGAGCAGGCTGCTTACAGGACCTGCTTCAGCATTCAAAATAGTACAAAAGTCCACCTTTGTCCAGACCTGCTCCCCATGCTGCCCACAATCACACTATGGTGCAGATTATAAGGTAGGACTTTGATGTGAAGGGGGACTTCTCATGTGAAATGGGGCTCCTGATGTGAAATGGGGAGACTCTGAAAGGAAGGGAGGGGGGCTCTGATTCATCACTTCCATCACAATCCAAAAAATCAAGATGTCTTTTGGTTCCTTTCAGCCCAACTCCCCATACCTTTTCTGGTTTCACTTTCTCATTGGTGACCAAACCCTACTCTAGATAACTTGGTTTCCAAACAATGTACTAATGATGGCCAACAAGTCTGGAGCAGCTGTATTTAGTCTGGAATAAATGGTTTTGCAATATTAGGTTGTATCTGGATGTACATATGGTCCAGGTAAAAATTAATATTTGGTACCCATTAGTGATGATGTCCCTTCATACAGAACATAATTATTCACCATATCCCTTTTGTTTCCCCTCCCATAAAAAAAGAAACCAGTAAATGTGAACAGAAACTGTACTTTACTTACCATCTCTCTTCATTCAGACACTAGACTCCCTCCTTATTTTTTTTTACAGCTCTCTTTATTCAGACCACCTCTTTATTTAGCTACTGAACTGCTTCATTCAGACACCAAACCCAATCTGTATTCAGCTACCGACTCTCTTCATTCAGACACCAGCCTTCTCCTCATTCAGCTACCGTCTCTCTTCATTCATACACCAAACCAATCTTATTCAACTATGGGACTGCTTCGTTCAGACACCAGTCCCCCCTCCTTATTTAGCTACCGAACTGCTTGATCCAGACACCAGACTCCTCCTTATTCAGCTATGGGACTGCTTCATTCAGACACCAGACCCAATCCTCATGCAGCTACCAAACTCCCTAGTTGTTCATCTACTAGCTCTCTTTATTCAGACACCATAAGCCTTCTTATTCAGCTACTGGTTCTTTTAAGTCACACACCAGACCCCCTACTCATTTAGCTACCAGATCTCCTCATTTAGACACCAGCCCCCTTTCTTATTCTTCTTATTAAGTAAATGTCTCTCTTCATTCAGACACCAGGCCCCTTACTTATTCAGCTATCTGACTGCTTCATTTAGACATTAGACTCTCTTCTTTTTCAGCTATTGGACTGCTTCATTCAGACACCAGACCACCTCTTTATTCAACTACCAGTTCCCTTTATTCAGACACCAGATTTCCTTATTCAGCTAATGGCTCTCTCTATTTAGACTCCAGACCCTGCCTGCCTTATTCAGTTACCAGCTCTCTTCATTCAGACAGCAGATCCCCTTTTTATTCGGCTACCAACTTTCTTAATTTAGACATGATGCTCCTTCCTTTTCATCTACTGGATCTCCTCATTCAGACACCAGACCTCCTCCTTATTAAGCTACCGGTTCTCTTCATCCAGAGCTTAGGCTCCCTCCTTTTTCATCTAACAGCTCTCTTTATTCAGACACCAGACCTCCTCCTTATTCAGCTACCGGTTCTCTTCAACCAGAGCTTAAGCTCCCTCCTTTTTCATCTACTGGCTCTCTTTATTCAGACACCAGACCTCCTCCTTATTCAACTACCAGACGGCCTCATTCAGCCACCAGACCCCTTCCTTATTAACGACTGTCTCTCTTCATTCAGATACCAGACCCCCTCTCTATCCAGCTACTCACTCTCTTCATTCAGACACCCTCTTTATTCAGCTACTGACTCTATCATTCAGATACCAGACCCCATCTTCATTCAGCTACTGACTCTCATCATTCAGAAACCAGACTCCCTCTTTAATCAGCTACTGACTCTCATCATTCAGATGCCAGACCCCATATTTGTTCAGCTACTGACTCTCATCATTCAGACACCAGACTCCCTCTTTATTCAGCTACCGACTGTCTAAATTCAGACACTGGAATCCCTCTTTATTTAGCTACTTTCTCTCTTCATTCGGACACAACACTCACTCTTTATCTACTTTCTCTCTTCATTCAGAAACCGGAATCCCTCTTTATTTAGCTACTTTCTCTCTTCATTCGCACACCACACTCACTCTTTAGCTACTTTCTCTCTTCATTCAGAAACCGGTATTTCTTAAGGGACCGTAATATACAGGGGTACGGGTACTCCTAGAATGAGATCCTAATAGGTTGGACTTGATGGACTAATGTCTTTATTCAACCTCAAATACTATGTAACTATATAACTATGTAACTATGGAATCCCTCTTTATTTAGCTACTTTCTCTCTTTATTCGGGCACCACACTCACTCTTAAGCTACTTTCTCTCTTCATTCAGTCACCAGACTCCCTCTTAATTCAGCTACTGTATCTCTTCATTCAGACAGCAGACCCCTTCCGTGATCAGCTACTGTCTCTCTTCATTAAGACAGCAGACTCCCTCTTTATTCAGCTACAGACTCTCTTTATTCAGATACCAGATCCCCTGTTTATTCAGCTACTGATTCTCTTCATTCAGACATTAGACCCCGTTTTATTCAGCTACCGACTCTCTGCATTGATATACCAGAGCCCCTCTTTATTCAGCTACTGTCTCTCTTCATTCAGACAACAGGCCACTTCTTTATTCAGCTACTGACTCTCTTCAATCAGACACCAGACCCCCTCTTTATTCAGCTACAATCTATCTTCTTTGAGATACCAGACCCCCACTTTATTCAGCTACCATCTTTCTTCATTTAGACACCGCACCCCCTCTTCATTCAACTACTGTCTCTCTTCATTCAAACTCACTCAAACTTACTAATTCAGGACACCCCCAAGCAGCTCCTCTTTAGGTTTGTGTAGCCGTTAATGCAAGAATAAAGTGCCCAATGCATAATTGAAGTGACAGTGTTAGCAAGAAATATTAACCATAAAGAAGTGACTACAAAATCATACAATATTCTCAGAGAAATGTCCATTAAATATGATTGACCCCACAAAAAGATATAGGGCATCAGATGTGTCAGATGCCTTTTACTACATTAACTTACTTTGCAGAGCGTGTCATAATGGAGCAACAACATTAGCCTATCCTTTCCTATACAGTAAAAAAAAAAATGTTATTGTGTGTCTATATTATCATAAAACATGACTACATTAAAGAAAAAATAGGCAGCGTCTGGGGTATTATTGAACAAACTGAATCAACAATTCTAAAAATCAAATTGCATTTTTCTACAGTTTGACCTAAAGGCAGTAGATTGTATACATTGACTGTAATATTTATTGAAACTGTACACTAATCTGTTATAATTGATTTTTAATTGGTTGCCAAAGGCTCAGCTACATAATTGTTCTTTCCTGTTGGACATTAATATGGTCTATATGTAAGTGATTAGATTTGCCAGATCAGAACCCTATCTCAGAGATAAATATGTCATTAAATGTGAACTCCAGTTAGATATATGTAAAAAAAAATGAAATAAAGATCACCATTAAGACCAGTTATTATAGATTCATTACAATCCTTAGTTGAATTTTCCATAGAATGTCTATAAGCCTCATGCAGTCCCTTCAACAGCAGCACTCAAAACAGGAAAGGATAGGGCAGCATCTTCCTGGTCCAGTGCTTTGGAAGGTGTGTCATGTATACTGGAGGGACAACACAGAGATGGCCTCATCAGTAAGCTACTTACTTACTTTACTGTCCAATCACAGATTGCAGCAGTTCCTGGACCAGATAATCGGAGTAAGGATAAAACAATCAAAATTATGCCACCCAAGCTGATGAAGAATTTATTGCTGATTGTCTAGATACTTGGTTCTCAACTGGTGCTTCGTTACCCAAAAGTGGGTCGCCGCCCTGTGTTCAGTGGGTCGTCACATGCTTTCCACTTTTCTACTTCCCCCTAGCACAGCACTGTCAGTTCTCCTGCCAAGCAGCCATTTAAAATATGCTGCCCGCACCGAGTGCAAGCTTGAGGTGGAATGGGATGGGGCTATGACCTTGAGAGAGCTCCATCTATACATACATTGCTTACAGCTCCTTCACTTGTCCTATAGAGGTGCCATGGTGACATCACATTCTGGCTTCCGACACCTCCACAGGGCACGCAAGGGAGCTGTACAAGCAGAGCACATATAAATGGAGCTCCACCACAGCACAGCACAGCAGCCCACACTGGACTCCGGGCTGAGGATCCACTCCACTTCTAGAAAGGTAGGGAGACTGGGTGGACACTAAAAAAAATTAAATAAAATTAAAACATTTTTGGAGTGTGTATATCTGTGTGAGAATGTGACTGTGGTTATGTATGTATGTCAGTGTTTTTGAGGGCCAATTCACACTAGAGCAGTGCGATAATTGCATAGTATCGTGCGATTAACGCACTGTGCCACGCAATCGCACCTACCGTGCATTCTGGTGTTCGAGGTGTGTTGCGAACGCACCTCCCACCCACCGTTTGTACACCTTCACCAGAACGCGTGATACCCTAATGCCATGCGTTCCATTGCAGTGCGACTTGGGTTGCCACTTAATGACCAACGACAAATGTGGGTCTTGATTTTACACAGGTTGAGAACTACTAGTCTAGATGACATAACACAGTTACTCACCTTACACCATGGTCCTGCAGTATTTCCCCTCACCTTTCCAGTTGTGATGACAGGTCCCCTAAAGCCGCTCCTCTTGCTGGTCTTGTTGCCACACCTCTCAACTACACTATCTAGTACAATGCAGGACCAGCGGTCAGCTCTGGTCCTGAACTGTACATAATGATGTAGAAGTACCCCCCAACATTTAAGTACTGAAAAGACTGCCAGCTGTGGGGTAAGGTTAGTAATCCTCTGTTTTAGATCATCCACTAGAATAATGACCAATTTATTTGTCATCAACTGGAGGAAACACAATTTTATTTTTGATATGTTTGCACAAAGTTATTCTTTAGGAGCTGGCTATGCTGTTTGCCAGGGGTCCCTGGATCACAGGGCTGACTGGAGAGGATCACAACATTTCAGTCGCAGTCACAATAAATGCCTCAGATGTCAGAAGAATTAATTAGTTATTATTTTTGTATCATACAATTACTTATTGAAGCAGCACACTCGTATTTACATTCTCTCACCAACATCCGCTCCAAACTATATTAGTCCTTTAATGGAATCTAGCTGGGAAGCTAGTTCATACAGCATACATTTTTGCTGGTCCTTTCTACCAAAAACAAGGCTTTTGTTTCTCATGTCTCATGTCTGCTAATTCCCTTAGACTGTAAGCTCTTGCAAAGAGCCACAAGCACATACAGTCATCAAGTTTCCAAACAGCTCCAACTCTGTCAGCTCCACTTCCATGAACTTCCTGTCCAGTACAAGATCACAATGGACAGAGCAGACTCCAGGAGCTGTCCATCTAGCTTGGATGATCAATAAGGGGACTGAATTGCCTTGCTGTGCTTGTATATTTGTGGATACACATGCAGCTTACTAGCACACACAAGGGTGGCTCCATACAACCCTGCAAGGGAAAGGAGCCACCCTAAAAAAAGATATCATGGCCAGTGCTCAGGGGACCAGCTACTTCTGCAGGTAACAAAAAATTTTAAACATCAAGAGGCAGCATTCATTGTAAGTGATTTAATCAGCATTTGAAATACCGTAAAAACATTTTGACTGTAATATCACTTTAAGGATGCAATGGGCTTTATCGTGCTGAAAGATGCCACTGCCATCAGGAAATATTGTTTCCATGAACGGGTGTACTTGGTCAGCAACAATGTTTAGGTAGGTGGTACATGTCAAAATAACATCCATGTGAATGGCAGGACACAAGGTTTCCTAACAAAACATTGCCCAAAGCATCACGTCTCCGCCAGCTTGCCTTCTTCCCATATTACATCCTGGTGCCATCTCTTCCCCAGGTAAGCGATGCACACGCATAAGCCATCTACATGATGTAAAAGAAAATGCAATTCATCAGACTAGTCCACCTTCTTCCATTGCTCCATTGTCCAATTCTGATGCTCATGTGGCCATTGTAGGTGCTTCTGGCAGTGGACATGGGTTAAAAGGGGTATCCTGACCGTTCTGTGACTACATAACCCCATACGCAACAAATTGTGATGCCTTGTGTGTTCAGGCACCTTTCTATCAGAACCAGCATTATATGTTTTAGTAATTTGAGCTAGAGTTGCTCAGCTATTGTATCGGACTACAGAGGCCAGCCTTCACTCCCCATGGGCACCAATGAGCCTTGGCTGCCCATGATTCTTTCACCAGTTCACCGGTTTTCCTTCCTTGGACCTCTGTTAGTAGGCCCTGACCACTGCAGACCGGGAACATCCCACAAGAGCTACAGTTTCAGAGTTCCTCTGACCCACTCTTCTAGCCATTACAATTTGGCCCATGTCAAAGTTACTTAAATCCTTACGCTTGCCCATTTTTTCTGCTTCCAACAAATCAGCTTCAGGGACAAAATGTTCACTTAAGTGCCTAATATATCCCACTCACTTGCCATTGTAACAAGATAATCAACGTTATTCACTTCACCTGTCAGTGGCCATAATGTTAAGCTAGTCGGTGTATGTGAGTAACTAGCCCGGGACAGGGATTTTATTTTATCAGGTGCCAAGGCCATGAAGGTCCAGGTGCAGACACAGCCTGATACTGCGTGACACTGCCCTGTCCCAATTTTCCAGCTGTGCTCTTGCATTGCCACCCTGTCAAACAGGAGACTACAAATGGCCGAGATGGCACACATTGCACAGGCATAATCTACTGTTGTCCACATCAGAAAACCTGCCATGCAGTCAGCGCTGGAGTGCATGTAGGCAGAGCGAGGCCACAGGAGATCAGCAGCAATGAGATACAACAACAGATAAAAAGGGGAAAAGTATTTTATTTAAAAAAATTTAAATTCTCAGCAAACTAATATCTATTCAGAAATGAAATAAGGATTTTTGGTCAGAGCTGTCCTATAAAAATGTTTCAATTCTTTGTTACAGGGTTGGAAATGACTTTTTTTTTGGTAGGGTAATGGCTGATAGGGGATATGGCAGTAATCCTTCCTTGGTACTTGTCATTGAGGACAGTTGATGCTATATGTTCTTGTACCGTGGAATTGCACAAATCAGTACATTTAGAACTTTAAGCTGTGTGCAGTTTGCAGAGCTCAAGGTTATGTTTCTGGAACAATAAGATGTCAGCCTATAAATCAGCCACAACATAGCAACTGTGTGGATGTATGAGATCACTGTGTGCTTGGCACAGGCGCTGTAGCATCGGAGGATTCTCCATCTTTCGCTCCACAAAATGATCCTTTTCAATGTATTATTTCTTTAAGTTTGAGTTTTAGTAGCATGACTCACCGTCCCTGTTTTAGCAGCCAATGCCGGAGTGTTTCCTTGGGACTGAAATCAGGATCTCCTTACTGTCATCTCCTGTGTCGTTCATCTC
The DNA here is from genome assembly GCF_000935625.1 of Nanorana parkeri. Lineage (NCBI taxonomy): Eukaryota > Metazoa > Chordata > Amphibia > Anura > Dicroglossidae > Nanorana > Nanorana parkeri. The sequence continues at coordinate 52,696 of NW_017307949.1, read as the reverse complement.
GCTGGATGTCTGGAGCTAAATTTAAAGATGACAAATTAAGCTGCTGTCTAGTGGTATTTTTATGTTTTCATTTTAAAGTGCACCACACCTTTCACTTAAAGCTGAACTCAGGGCTAATAAAAAGGCACATTTTGTATTAATTAATATATAATGACATTGATTATTTAAATACCAGCAATGTACGTGCCTACATTTTAGTTGGTATCAGCCCCTTGCAGTCCTTGTACAGCAAAGCTCACAATGTGAGAATAAAAAGTAGCACAAGAGTCCTATCATTTTATGTGCTTACATGGAGCATGCTGATAGGAGGAGAATCAGAGTGGCAGAGAGATGAGCTCATCCCTATGTTGCTTCTCCTTCACTGTCCAGACACAGACTGAGGGTTTGTACTTGACAATCCTTCCTGTTTGAATGGTGCTGCTTGTCACTTAACCCCTTGCCGTCCACCCATTGCAAAAAAAACGAGCGGACGGTGGATCCTTCCCAGCGGGGTCACGTAAATGTACGCCATCTTGTTTTCTGCGCGCGCACAATACCGCTAGGAGTGTAAACAGCCGGCAACGGCTGTTTACATACAAGCGTTCGGCCGGCTCTACAGCTGGCCGATCGCTTGTAATACCATGTAATACACCCCCCCTGCTGCCCTGCTCCCTCCCTCCCCCACCGCTGCCGGTTATCCTGGGCTCCGCTGTCCCCTCTGCGAGCCTGGAACCGGCAGAGCAGCTGCCCGTACAGAGAACGGAGGCGAGATCAGCATTTCCCACCGCTGATCTCTCCTCCGTTCTCTCTAAAGGCGGAAGCGATGTGTATTACATCACTTCCGCCTTCAGCTGTCATTTCTCTGACTGCTATAGCCAGGGAGAAGCTGGTGAAGCAGATCTCTGCTTCATCAGCTTCTTTGAGGGTCCCTAGGTGACATTAGGGGTCTTAATGACCCCTGATGTCTCCATAAAGAGGACCTGTCATTGTTTTCTGGCTATCACAGATCTCTGCTTCAGCAGCTTCTTTGGGGGTCCCTAGGTGACATTAGGGGTCTTAAACACCCCTGATCTCTCCATAAAGAGGACATGTCATTGTTTTTTGGCTATCATATAGGGGGATTTTTAGCCCCCAATGTGATAGCAATCAAGTTAAGTGTTAAAAAAAAGTTAAAAAAAGAAAATCTCATATAAAAAAACACCCAAAAAACTTTTTAATCAAATCAGGTTTATTGGTTTAGTAACAGTACAGTACAACAGTAGATATGCTTACATGAAAACATGAAACTAACAGGCATACAAGCAGATTGTGTCATGTGACTCGACTCGGACTGATGCAGGCACAGAGACGGGTATGGCCAGAGTCGTATAAATATGGAGCTCAAATGGCCCATTACATACCACTTTGGGCTGTAGGCCGTTCCGTATGCCCTAAGCAACAGAGAAGGAGGGGGAGACAAACCCAAAGACGAAAAACAAGACAACACTAGACGATACAACGCAACAGGGACAACAGGGAGGTGGACGGGAATTGCACACATCGTACTCTAGTAGTCGGGGTTCTGCAGATGTACATAGAGGTGAAAGGACCAGAACACAGACAGTGGGCAGGGTGACAACCACAGAAAACACTCCAGTTACTAGAATAAGGTTAGTACGGTGGGGAAATCCGTGGAGTCCTGGAAACAAATCCAGAGCAACCACATGTCTCGGAAGAACGCCATTCGGTCAGTATCAATGGCGACCATTTCTTCCATGCGCATTATATCATTTAGGCAGGCCAGCCATGCTGGGACGGAGGGAGCCTGAGTGGACTTCCAGTGACCTGCGCCAAAAAAGTTTTAAGTCCCCCGCCCCCACGTGCACACACTAATAAATGTAAATATGTGTCGGGTGCTCCTACGTCCGAAAACAACTATTATGCCACACATGTTACCTATCGCCATGAACGTCGGAGTGAGAGCAATAATTCTAAGCCCATCAATCACTGATAACACTAAGCTGATGAGCGGTAAAAGCTTTTAAAGTCGCCTATGGCTAATTTTAGGCATGGTAATTTTTTGCGACTTTGCGGGCACACGCAATTTTAAAGCTTGACATGTTTGGTGTCTATTTACCCGACGTGACCTCGTCTTTAATATTACACCAAAAATTGGGTAATAATGTTTTATAACATAACCACAGTGGTGAATAAATAACACCAAAAGAAAGCTATATCTGTCCCTAAAAAATTGTATCAAATTAATTTTAGTACAGCGTTGCATGACAGAAAAATGTCGGTCAAAGTACCGCAGCGCTGAGCACTGAAAAATGGCCTGGATGGGAAGGGACTTAAAGGAGAACTATGAGCAGGCCCAGATTCCACACAAGGCCAGGCCTCGGGGCGCAGATGGGCGGCAGCGGTGTGGAATCCGCCGACGCCCGGAACTTAATGTGCCGGGCGGTAAGTTCCCTTCTACATTTAGTCCTGCTTTGGGAAGGCAGTACTAAATGTAGTGTGGGGAAGCCGCTTGTTCGTTTACAAGTCATTGCGGCGTAAAATGTGTGCGACCTGTCCGTCCTCCCCTCCTAACTAACTAAAAACTAACCCTGCCGCCCCTGCCATCTGGTTGCCATTCTCCGTTGATGGGGGGAGGTTGGCGGGAGGTGCATTGCGGAACCCGGCCTTGGGGCAACAGGGAGAGTAAATCTGGCTCGGACTATGAGGTGAGTGATTTTCACTCATCCTCATAGTTCCAGCCGACGTGTGACAATGAAACTGTCACACGTTGGCTCAATAGATCGGGAACTAAGCGAACACATACCGTTGCTCGCTCACTTCTTGATCATCTCCCTGCAGAGAGCGGTGACTGTCACTCACGGCTCCCTGCAGTGATTCTCCCCGTCCCCTCTCCCATCCTCCAGGGCTGACTGGCGGAAAGGACGGGGGAGGGGGCGGGTACAGCTGGCTCAGCCTCCAGATAGGCAGAGCCAGCTGTCATTCACGCAGCTGGGTGGATCTCAACAGTAATGTCGGGATCCGTCCCGGCTGTGGCGGTCTCAGTCTGCCGTGTGACCCTTAGGAGAACTATGGGGAAAAACTGTGAAGACTGAAGACATCTTGTTGCGGAAAATAAGTACTGCAGGGGACAGTTCTGATTTAAAAGGTAATAATAATAAAAGGCTTTTTATTTTATCTTTTAATGGACTATTAAAGGAAAATTGTATTGCTTTATCAGAAACAACTCTAGTATGTATTCCTATTACAGTGCTGAAGTTATAACAGGATAATATATACTGGGAATTATATATAACTGGGTAATATATTTTTTATATTTCTTTAAGTTTATAGTGTGATTTTTTTGTAGATGGTGATTTTTTTTATTTATTTAATTTTTTATTTAAAAAAAAAAGACAAAAACTTGAGTGATTTGATTTGTTTATTTATACGTCTCTGGATGCCATCATGCATTCAGCCAACACTGAAACCATACTGCCTTGTGGGAGAGTACTCATGTATTTTTATCAGCTACATACTGTAACTTTTGCATTAAGCATGAGTGAAATTATATATATATATATATATAGAGAGAGGTTAATGGAACTTTTGAGGGAATACAATCTAGGAGTATGTTTATAAAGCAGTGAATGTGACATTAACCACACATTTACTGGTGGTGAATCAATCACTGTCATTTAAAACGCATGCATCAGGAATGTTTGAACAGGAATGTCGGATTAACTGCATTATGATGTCCCTAGGTTTTATTTATTCTACCAAAAGGAAATGTTTTGCTCTGTGGTTCCATCCACTGGTCCCGTAGCTACTTAAAGTCCAGCAAAAGAACCAGAGCACAGAGGATGACATGACGCCCAACACATACTGATGGTCATAAATTTGGTCTGCAGATCCATGCATCAATGACCTCCTGTGTTGATAACTAAGCAGAAAAAATTACAGGGTTTCACAAGATCAAATACGAGAAACAGCCATCTAAACCCCTGCCACTGGGATCATTTTTTGATTAGCTTTGAATCTGTGCCTGTGAAAACACTAGACAGTATATTCCCTGGTTTCAACTGAAGATTCTTTATTAACCCTCTACACACTTACTACACAGCCTTACATACTTCTAGCAAAACTCTGCATAAAAACAGGCACTCTTGGTTCACATACATGTTCAATCAACCCAACTGGTTTCCTGCCTTCTTAGTTTGCCTTTCCTGCCTGACTCCCTGGTTTCAAGCTTTCCTAGTACCGACTCCGAGAGAGGAAGGTTGGACGGCATAGAATCATGTGATGAAGCTGTAGAAACGCTCAAAGTACAGCGAATTAAGCATTGCATTTTAAAGGTCAATGTTCAATTGAATGGGCTTTGTGATATTAGCAAAACGGTAACAATGCTTGAATAACATTAATAGCTCATCCACTGATTTTACTCTTTGAAGTTGCCCTGAAATGTTAGATAACAGAAATATATTTTACAAAGTGGATTTCTTGCTCTTACTTAAAATCCGACATTTGTAGCTATTACCCAATGTCCTCTACAGGTACATTAATGGACAATATGTATTACCCTTCCATTAAAAAACTACAATGTACTTATTACAGTTTCATTAAACAGGACCATGCATTTCCATTAAACATTGCAATGTACTCATTACGGATACATTAAATATTACAATCCACGGGTTCGCGGAGAACATTTGCATTCTGTCCACCCTCTTTATACATTAATTTCTGATTAACAATCTGACATATTAAGTGCCATAAGTGCCCTTGTGCGTGGTTAGGTCTTATGCTAGGTTATAGTTGATTTTAGGCATGTCCTTGGAAACATTTGAAGGTGCACTCTGGGCAGAATCGAGAATTAGATCTTGAAATGCAGAAAAGGAGCATGAACAAGCTGATAACTAAGTGCACCAATCTTTCATTGTAGTATTCCACACAAGTCCCTTTTGTTGGTAACTCCTGCTTGTGATGCAGGAAAAAAAAATCCAAACACTAGCTGCTGGCTTTTTTATATATCATTGCTAAGACATTTCTCCCAGTCACTGTCTCCCTGTCTTGGAAGTTTTGTATTTTGGTTTGGTGTAAATAAATTAAAAATATATACTGTATATATAATAATGAAACATTAATTTATGGCCACTGTTTATTATTTCAAAGTGACTTCAGTTGCCATCCAATCACTGTCATAAGAAAGATGTGGCTGTGTTCTTTGGACCAATCAATGATGCCTCATTTGAGTGAATGGGAGAAACTGAGATAAAGATGAATAGACCATAGCCATCAGTAGGACTTTACTGGAACAGAGGATGACTAAAGCCAGGCTGGAATTGTTCTTTACCCCATTCCCGAGCAGTCCCTTTAGACTAATGCTCTACTGGCCAGTGCCCAAATGACAGAACTTTGTTAAAGTCCTGCTTCCCTGGTTTCAGCTTACTCAGGATATTACTCTGATCCCTGTGAGCTCACTGTATAGTGCTGCTGGACAATCAAGCAGTTTAACCACTTAGGAATGGCTAGCCCCCCACTATGATTTCTTAGTGCACACTTATGCTGCTTATTAAGTCTAAAAAGAAGGGGGAAGGGGAGGCCCTAAACTAAAGAGTTGATATTTGCATATCTGAGTGCTTAGGGTTTTGGGGAGGACAGACTGCACTTTAGACTGTCAGTTAAATATTACGTAGGCAAAGGTTTAGTACACAAGTCAGTGTGGATATTGGCTGGTTTAAAGGATAACTTTTAAAAAGCTTTTTGCCAACTCTCACCATCCCTAATATACCACCTATTATAGACCTCACATCAACCAGCTCCATGCAGAGAGATTACTACTTCTATAGGGCCTGTGGAAAAAGGACATGAGTGCACAGTACAGTCCACCAGCTCAAAAAAAAAAATGACAACAAGCGGTCACCAGCTGATCTGAGGTCTGTAGTAGGTGACATAGGAGGAAACGTTGGTAAAAATCATTTTCAAAGTAATATAATTTCAGTTTTGCCATTCATGTAGTCTCAAGCTGTAAAACTTCTGCACCTGTTCCAGCATGCCAGTTGCAAGGGTGTTTCACTCTCACTGTTCCTGTTTTCATGTATTTCATACTATAGAGAATGCAGCACACAGGTAACACTCCATGGGAGATGATATTGTAATATAGACGGGCCAACCCCTTAATTTCCCAAGTCGGCAGCTGTGAAAAACCTTTATGAAAACAGTAGGTTGTTACACGACCTTCGCCAATTGTCATCTCAAAACTAGCAAATCTATGCAGAACACATACAGCAGCACAAGTAAAGAAGAGTCTTATAATCAATTCTCAATCTCAGATTTCATCTTAAAAATTGCTACATGATGGAACAATTGTGAAGCACTGATCATCTGGCCTATAAAGTATAAAGAGTTTCTTTTGGATATCTATAAATACTGTTGTTTGCTTCTGTATTAGGTTTCAGTCTCAGATAAAGGCTTTTATGTATAGTGTGAAGTATCATTATTCTTTTTTTCTGGGATAAAATTGGATTGTTTCTATATATTCAGTGTACAGAATTGTTCTGCTAAGGGGTAAAGTGAGGATCTTGTGTTCCCACTCCTGATGTAGCGTTAGACAAAAGTTCCACCCTATGCCATAAATCATCAACTGACTATTACATATGTGATCACTAAGGATTAAAAAGAAAATTATAGTTTTTGCTTTGGCTGAAATGTGGTTGAAATTAGCCTCAGATTTCCCCCAGCAGTCTACTTAGGCAACATTTATGCAGACATGCTGATCAATAGCTTTGTTGGGAAACCTTTTTTCTTTTAGTGACAGGTAGATGGGAGAGAGAGATTGCACCCAAGCAAGCACCCTCTGCTGTGCTGTCTGATTGACTAGCCCATAGTCCTCTGAGAATCCTTTGCTAAAGATTAAAGGAGAACTATGGGGTAAGGGAAACGGGAGGACACAAACTAGCTACAGCTCGCGGTATACTGAGACTGCCGCAGCCGGGACGGATCTCAACAGTACTGTCGAGATCCACCCAGCTGTGTGATTAACAGCTGGCTCTGCCTATCTAGAGGCAGAACCAGCTGTACCCGCCCCCTCCCCCATCCGTTCCGCCAGTTAGCGCCAGAGGATTGGAGCGGGGAGGGGGGGGGGGAATCCATGCAGGGAGCTGTGAGTGACAGTCACGGCTCTTTGCAGGGACATGATCGAGAAGTGAGCGAGAGACGGTATAATAGGTGGTATATTAGGCATGGTAAGAGTTGGCAAAAAGTTTTGTAAAAAGTTATCCTTTAAATCTATTGAGCTGACGTGTGACAGTGTCATTGTCACACGTTGGCTCGAATCTATGAGGTTGAGTAAAAATCACTCACCTCATAGTTCTCCTTTTGAATGTTTATATTTAAAACTAAAATTGTAAACTTACAGTACAAAACATATATAAAAGAATAGTTTATAGACATATAAAACAAAAAAAAGCTAACCCAAAACAGTTATAGTTTCCTTTCATAAAACCCATAAATGCATTTTGCCTAACCCTAATTCTAACTCTTTTTGGACATTCTAAAAACATGGCTTTGTTGATAAATGAAGTGTTAGGGTTAGCATTAGATAGTTAGGTCATTAACAAAGTAATGTAATCACCTTGTCAGCATTGATATAGTAATCACATGACTTTGTAAACAAATACCTAATATGATGTTCACAGCTAACAGTTATGAGCTCCTCTAACCCCCCAGGATCCATTTGAACTAGCATTAAACTCAAACTTTCTTTCAGTAATAAATCTATATCAAACAAATATACATTACCCAGCAAAGTATTTATTTACATTTTTCCCCACACCCTTACAGTCATTATATTCCTGAACAGCTGGCCCCAACTCTCTCAGCTCTGCTTCCCTGTACTTCCTGTTCAGTACAGGGTCCCAAGGGACAGCATAGTCCGCAGCAGCTGTCTATCTACTAGCTTGGAGAAGGGAGAATGGAGGAGGAAGGTGCAGGGAAGTGTCTTGTCTTGCTGTGTCTGTGTGCTTGTGGAGACACACAGCTTACTAACACACACAAAGTTGGCTCCATAGGACTCTGCAAAGGAAAGGAGCCACCCTAAAACAGGATATCCAAGCCAGTTCTAAGAGGACCAAAGGATTCTGCAGGAAAATAAAACTTTTCATCCAGAAACAGCATCCATTGTAAGTGATTTAATCAGCATTTAAAATAGCTTAAACACATTTTGACTTTAATATCGCTTTAATGCCCATTGCATCCCTCACTGTCATTTTTTTATTTGACTCCAATGCTTTTTCACTGAAATGGTGAAATGTTGACAAAATGTCCTGATTTTCTCTGTAATCCCAGAGAAAGGTGACAAAGGTGAGGAGACAGAAAATCCCAATCACCAATTTCTAATTCATAAGAAACCACATCTTCTTAAAAAATGCATCTAGTTCTGGAATAAAACCCTGCAAGAACACGAAGAACTCAGGATCTACTTTACGTGGTGTGCTTCTACAGAGCACATTGCAAAGGACTGCAAGGCAGTTATTAAATGCATTGAGTGTACCAATGTTCAAGCCTTACATCTACCTTAGCACAACCCTTCTCCTGCAGATCCTTCTGCTGCTTCAAATCATGTCGGAAAGAGCTATGAACAATCACCCCCAACAATTACATTGACATGTCACAAAAGGACTCTCAGAGGAAACCAGTGCCAAGTAATGTTTGGTCAAGGTGTCAACCTCATGGTCAACCAAAGAAAGTGGTCAGGATGTATGCTGTCTTAGATGGCCAAAGCGGTCATTCGTTTTGGATATGTTTTCCAGTTCTTTGATATGTTTAATGTAAAGGGAGAAGTATTGCTCCGCGCATAGCACATGTGCTGGCAAAGTAGAAATCACAGGAAGGATTGTCCTGCTGAAGAAGTCATTTTTCAGACATTAAAGGAACTGAAGGAATTCATCTACCCATACTTACTGAGGATTTATAAATACCTTAAAGAGGTCATTCCTATAGCAGAAGACACATGCCATGTATACATTTTCTGGGTACCCTAAAGTACTGCTGTGCAATGTGCATTGGAATGGCCACTTATAGCGTTAATTGGTAGAACATGCGACAGGGTGGCAATGCAGGGGAGCAATTGGGAGACAAAGACAGAGCATTGTCATCTTATGACAGAGAACGCTTGAACAGGGATCTTCATGGCAGGATCTCCAGGTTGCATGTAAGCATCTATCTTAGTCTGCACATGAATGAGGAGAAAATTTTTATTATAGAAATGCGATAAACAAATGAATGAATATACTGAATATCACTGCATGTAAAGATGTATTAAGCACATATAATTACCAGAAAACTGTATTCTTCACAATAGTGTATTTTATTTATCTGAAAGTTATTTTTGACATGCAAATGTTTCATAGATACTTTTTTCCCAATACGCTAGAGCAGTGGTTCCCAACCTGTGGGTCGGGACCCCCTCGGGGGTCGAATGACGATTTGCCAGGGGTCGCCTAGTCAGAAAGAAAAAAAAAAACACCATAGGAATGCATAGCTAGATTCCTATTGGCTATTTCACTTTGCAAAAGCCAATAGCAAACTAGCTATTGCAACCGCCCTCTGATGCTGCCAATCAGCAGAGGGGGACCTGAAGTTCGGCATGTGGAGCTGCGACCACGCCCGAGCCCATCCCTATCAGTGACAGTACTGCGGAGTATGTACCTCATACGTTATATAGCCACACACTTTAAATCCAATTCTTCTAGTTCCAGCTGCAGAGCCTCTTTACCTCTCCTTAACAACTACACTACACTGCACATTAAACATTAAACGAAAATAAAACAATCTAGCTTGGAGCCCAGGTCTCTCCAGCTTGGCCCCCTCACGCAAGTACTGGCTGTACCCTCCTGATGGCGGTCCTGGCCGGCGATTCAGATCGCGACCCCGCTTGTTCACTTGCGGGACCCCATATGGGGTCGCGACCCACACTTTAAGAAGCACTGGTCTAGAACATCGTTCTGCACTTACAATCAGCAAGTTTGGATGATAAATATAACGATTTCGCTTATAAAAATTACCAAAGACCACTATAGTTTTCCTTTAATCAGCTTCCTATTTTAAACAATATCCTGTTTTACTACTAGGCCATGCTTCTTCTCTACAACTCCAGTCACTAAAATGTTAATATCAATGTATTAATGTGCTGTTTTGTTCTCCATAGCATTGAAAGTATGAGAATAAAAATCCAGTGCCACCATCAACAGCGTTCGGCCAGCGAAGGAAAATCATTTTACGCGTTGGGTATTACAGAGCTTAATTACCCACAATCCCTCCTTATAATAAAGTTGATGGATATTTGTACAAATATATTATGAAACCTGCAACAACACAAATGAACACATAAACACACATTAAGTGATTATGCGATAGCAAAAAAAAGTGCTGTTTTGTTTAGTAATCTGTTTATTTAGCAAATCACACCATGTAAGCTTGACAAGTCTCATATTTTCTCCTGACAATATTAGGAACAGATTCATTTAACAGAACACTACTGACTATCTATCAGTTATTTAAATCACCAGTGAACAGGGAAGTGCAGTGAAAAGGATTGTTCAAGTAAAGCCAACCATAAAGATTCATTTTACAAAATTATGTTTTAAAGGCCAACTACACTCAGAGGAAAGTACTTTACTTTGAGTACCCAAAGGTTAAAGTTTAGCTACAGCCAAAAACAAAAATGTAATATATTGCAGATTACCAGTAGTTAACAAATGTAGCTGCATTTGTTTTCACTTTTGAGTACAGAAAATACCTGTTGATCTTGCCAGAAATTAAGTGTTATTGTCACTTCCCCTGAGATAAAACAGCATTTATCAGCCATTTCCTCCACTGCCCCTCCTCCCAATGGATTCAAGGTGTATATGTCAATGATCTTTTTGTTGAGAAATTGGGTCTATTCTCATGAATTTAAGATGCTTGAGAGCAGTCAATGGTGTTGCAATCTTTCCTCTCTCATTTTCCTATACTTAGCTGATAGATGTATGCCTTCTACTGATGTGGTAGATGTGTTGGGTGTTCCTGAAGTATGCTACCTTTGTGATAAGTGGGATCTAAACCTTATCTGGTTGACATATAGTTTGGCAATGTACCGTGCATCATAAACAGTTGCCTTATTTTTTTTCCAACGTAAAATATTCAAATTTTTTAATCCTTTTTGGATTGCTACTGCTACTCTCTTTGATGCTCTTTTTCAGGCACTTCCTTTCTAAAATCATTCAATCCAGGGTTCAGCTGCACTTTATTTCTCTGGACCGATTTACTGATAGTGACAACAGTGGACCCTGCCTGTGTAATGTTGTCGGCATGGATGTTTGTAGTCTCAAACAAGGGCAAATGTGGTGGTGACAATGCTGGTAAGCAGTTGGGAGAGTTGTTTTCACCCCACAAAAAAGAAGTGCCTGAACAAAGACCTTCATGGCAACATTGAAAACAACAAACTTAAAATGACACCAACATGTAAAAGATTATATAAGATTTTAGTGACTTAGGTTTAGTTATACTTGAAGCAGTTGTGGACTACCTGCAAGTATAAACAAGTCTGGTGATTAGTGCCAGTAATCTGTATATTAACTTCCTCAGCATGGTGTCCAGTGCTGAGGATGAGTTATACACAAGGCTTGAAAAATGTTAGGATGTCTTACCAATCAGTCAAAAATGTCACCAGTCGGCATGACCGGACTATAGCATTGCAATTTATGGTAAAAAATGTTAGGGACACATAGAGCTTTCTTTTGGTGGTATATAATCACCAGTGGATTTTTTTATTTTTTACTATATAATGAAAAAGTACCGTAAAATTAGAAAAAAACATTTTTCCCCTACGTTATGTTAAAAAACATTTTATTCTTACACCTATTTTTGGTAAAATATAAAAGACGGGGTCACGTCGGGTAAATAGACACCAAACATGTCAAGCCTTAAAATTGTGCGCGCCTGCAAATTCGCAAAAAAACGACCACACCGAAAATTGGTTATAGGCGACGCTTTAATTGCTTTTACTGCTCATCACTTGATGACGCATGTTTGCATGTGTATGTGGGGGGCAGTGGACTTTAAAAAAAAATTGTGTTTTTAAAAAAAATAAATATTTTATGCTTCTTTAAAAAAAATGTATTACTTTTTTTTAACGTGATAGCCGATTTATATGACAGGTCCTCTTCATGGAGACATCAGGGGTCTCCAAGACCCATAATGTCACCTAGGGACCCCCAGAGAAGCTGATGAAGCAGAGATCTGCTTCATCAGCTCCTCACCAGTATCTGTTGCAGAGTGACACTGAATTCGGAAGTGATGTAATATACATCACTTCCTGCATTCAGGGACCGGAAAGGAGATCAGAGGGAGATCGTGTACCGATCTCTCTTTGATCTCCTGTGACAGCGCTGCCGTGCTGGTCCCGGTCGCACGGGGAACAGTGGATCTCGGGACCGGCAATGGCAGTGACGCTGCAGGGGGAGGGGGTAAAACCGCAGCTAATACAAGCGATCGGGCGTCCTAGAGACGCCCGATCGCATGAATGTAAAGCTACTGTGAAGCTACTCGTCCGACTCTGGCGTCCTCTAGACTGTAACGAGAGGACGAATGGAATTTTCAAGCCCTGGTTATACATCATCCCTTTGGCATCTACGAACTGACGCAGTTGCTAGCTGTCTAACCCAGCTGTCCCATGACATAGTGATCCATGGAGATTCCTTTTGCTTTATAATGTAATTGTTTTATACAGTGTTAGTACTGAAAAAAATCCATTCATGAATTTAAAAATGTTCTAAAACACAAAACAATACGTACATTTATTATAATATATACAGTATATATATGAACCATCATCTGGTTCTTATTGTTGGATCATATGTTCTTTGGTGAAATATGAGCCTGTTAGAAGAAATTCAGCATGCAGTGGGAGGAGTAGGTGTTCAAAAGAAACTTACCACTGGAAAGGTAGGTATGCTTGCCCTTCTTTTACACTGTAATTTCTTTGTAAGTGACCCCGTGGGGTCTCTCAAAGACCACCTTAAAGTAGTATTACACTTTTTTCAATAATTAATCCAGATCAAACAAATGCACATTGCCCAGCAAAGTATTTCTTTACATTTTTGCTGAAGCACTTGCAGTCATCATATTTCTAAACAGCTGACCCCAATTCTCTTAGCTCGGCTTCCCTGAACTTCTTGTTCAGTACAAGATCACAAGAGACAGAGCAGTCTCCAGTAGCCATCTATTTACTAGCTTGGAGAAGTAGGAAGGCGGAGTGGGGAGCAAGGAGGAGGAGAGTAATCTTGCCTGCTGTACCTTGTGGAGACACACAGAGCTTACTAGCACACACACGGGTGGCTCTGTAGAAAGGAGAAAGGAGCCACCCTGAAACAGGATATCAGGGCCAGTGCTCAGGGGACCAGCTGATTCTGCAGGAAACCATAATTTCTAAACATCAAGGAGCAGCATCCATTGTAAGTGATTTAATCAGTATTTGAAATAGCTTAAAAACCTTTTGACTTAATATCACTTTCATTTAATTTTCCCCATTGACTCCGATGCATTTCACCAAATGGCGATATTTCACAGACAACTTTTTGGGAAATGAAAACTCTCCATTTCTATTTACAACAATGCCTGGCAGAAAAAACAAATTATACAGGATGACTCATCGGGTAGGTTATGTTCCCCCTATACCCCTTAAATGCCCCATTTTCAATTATGAAGTGTGCCTTTAAAAGGAAAAGTGACAGCATCACCATAATGAATACAAATGATGTCCTCACTAATAATAGACAGTTGGTAACCTGACAGATTATAACGTGACTCCCTGTGTGCACATTCTCCGACTACACAAATGTCTCGTGCAGCAGCTGAAAAAGACATAACCGATAGCCAACCAATGAATGCAAATGAGCTTTCTAAATAACAGCCAACCGAATTTGCTCATCCAGTCAGAAAATTTTTATGTCATCTGTTCCATTTAACCAACATCTGCCACCATATTGATTCAGCATTGTTACAGCTATTTTGACATTATTTACTCTAAACCGCTGTTGTGGATAAATTTGCCCGGACATAGTTGTCTTTGGCCATGCTCTCGCTATAGAGCTACCAGCATACACATCCAGACAGGAAACAAATAGAAAACAAATAGACACAGCTGTTTGGTGGGTACGGGCGATAGCTGTGCTGGAGCGTGAGTTCATTCATTTTGAAAAGCTGCAGAGGAGAGGCTAGGCTAAGAGGAATCTCTCTCAGGGTTCCCAGGTCTCAAAGCAATAAGTAATATCGAAATAACATTTACACACTGAGAGCTAGGTGATCATATCAGCCAAAAATGAAAAAAATGTCTGTTTGTTCTTTGTTATAAGATCAAAGTTTCAGACGGGAGGGAGTATGTCTTAAAGCTAAACGCCAGGCAGGAAAAAAAAATTGCTTAAAACAGGTTTGTATTCATTTAAAAATAATCACATTGATTTTTACATAGTGCTAGCATAAGCAGGGCCGAATTTACTCTCCCTGCTGCCCCAAGGCCAAGTTCCTCTATGCGCCCCCCTCCCCACCAACCCCCCGAATGGAGCTTGGCAACAAGATGGCGCTGGCATCAGGGTTGGTTTTAATTTTTTTTTACTTTTTTACATTTTTATTTATCTTATCTTCCTTTTTTATTTTTGATATTTTTTATTTTATAATATTTTACTTTTTTATCTCTTTATAATTTTTTTTAATCATTTTTTTTTATAATTTTTTACTTTTTTTACATTTGTATTTATTTTATTTTACCATGGAGGGGGGGGGTGGCGGGGGAGGACAGACAAGCAGGCTAATTACCAGTGCTCTCGGCATCACCGAGATCACTTGTACAAAATGAGCTGCAGCTTCCCCGCTCTACATTTAGCTCTGCTGGTTGCTAAAAGCAGGACTAAATGTAGAAAAAAACTATCTGCCTGGCGCCTGGAGCTGCATGTCCTTGGCGTCAGGCAATAGGAATTCAACACCCCTGCTGCCCTTCTACTCCCTGCTGCCCCGAGGCCGGGCCTTGGTGGCCTTGTGGGAAATCCAGGCCTGAGTATAAGTATCTGAATCTGGCTTCATATCAGCGTTCCGATCACTTGTATTGCAACACCATTCAAATTTGAAAATAGAGGAGCAGTACTAGAAGCCAGTCTGGTTCTGCTTCATACCATGTGCTGACAGGGAACATGTTGACAGGAGGAGCGAGTGAGTGGGCAGGTAACAACACTGGGGGGAATTCAGAAAAACTGGAACAGAGAGTTTTCTTAAGGCAATCAATAAGCTTCTCCCCTTAGTTTCTTTAGTTAAGCTTTAAAAAAAAACCCATAGGCAACTGCTCCATATTCTGTCTGCTCCAGTTTTTATGAATTCCCACTATTGTATTTTCAACTGAAGATAGTGGTGTCGTATTCCTGTCTGTTCTGTCTGGAAGAGGTGTGTACAATACAAATGTGGCTGGAAAGAATGACTGAATGTGTACTTTCTGCATTCAGCTATTTCTCTGAAGTCCCTGAAGGGTGTATTTAATGCAGGATACACCCATGACACTGGTGACACAGAGCATTATGGGTTTAATAAATGGGATTGTGCTCCAGAAGTTGTTTACTTTCAGACTCTCTCTCTATTTCAGAATAGCCAAGGAGGAAGGGGGAACTGGCTCATTCGCTTGTGTGTGTAAATTTAAACTCTATTAAAAAAGTTGTTATTTTAAAATCTGCTGGGTATCAAATAATTAATGAGGTGTATGTCACCTCCTGGATCGTTGGCCTTTCTTGACTATTCACAATTTCATTAATTCCAGGGAGTATTGCTATACTTCCAGCGCTGCAACAGGAGAGATTCAGCTCTCCTACATAGAAGCCGTATCCCGCCTTATTCCTCTTGTCTATTGCCTTTCCATAGATTTCATAGACTTCTTTTTATATTGTGAATGATTCACAGAATACAAAGCGTTCTGCAAATCGACAAGGAGAGAGGAGGGATAGTCAAATGACAGGGTGACCTCTGTGTAAGAGAGCCGCAGGTCTCTTGTCACAGCACCAGAAGTGTAGCGAAAGCTATACCTCCTGGGATCAATGAAATTGTAAATTGTCAGGAAAAAGCAGTAGGTGGAACACCTTCATTACAGTAAACTATTTGTTATATACAATATATTGCCAAAAGTATTGGGACGCCTGCCTTTACACGCACATGAACTTTAATGGCATCCCAGTCTCAGTCCGTAGGGTTCAATATTGAGTTGGCCCACCCTTTGCAGCTATAACAGCTTGAACTCTTCTGGGAAGGCATCCACAAGGTTTAGGAGTGTGTCTATGGGAATGTTTGACCATTCTTCCAGAAGCGCATTTGTGAGATCAGGTACTGATGTTGACGAGAAGGCCTGGATCGCAGTCTCCGCTCTAATTCATCCCAAAGGTGTTCTATCGGGTTGAGGTCAGGACTCTGTGCAGGCCACTCAAGTTCCTCCACCCCAAACTCACTCATCCATGTCTTTATGGACCTTGCTTTGTGCACTGGTGCGCAATCATGTTGGAACAGGAAGGGGCCATCCCCAAACTGTTCCCACAAAGTTGGGAGCATGAAATTGTCCAAAATGTCTTAGTATACTGATGCCTTAAGAGTTCCTTTCACTAAGGGGCCAAGCCCAACCCCTGAAAAGCAACCCCACACCATAATCCCCCTTCCACCAAACTTTACACTTGGCACAATTCAGTCAGGCCAGTACAGTTCTCCTGGCAACCGCCAAACCCAGACACGTCCAGACAGAGAAGCGTGATTCGTCACTCCAAAGAACACGTCTCCACTTCTCTAGAGTCCAGTGGCAGCGTGCTTTACACCTCTGCATCCGACGCTTTGCATTGCACTTGGTGGTCTAAGGCTTGGATGCTGCTGCTCGGCCATGGAAACCCATTCCTTGAAGCTCTCTATGCACTGTTGTTGTGCCAGTCTGAAGGACATGCAAAGTTTGGAGGTCTGTAGCTATTGACACTGCAGACAGTTGGCCACTTCTGCACACTGTGCACTTCAGCATGCGCTGACCCCGCTCTGTCATTTTACGTGGCCTACCACTTCGTGGCTGAGTTTCTGTTGTTCCCAGTTGCTTCCACTTTGTTATAATACCACTAACAGGTGACCGTGGAATATTTAGTAGCAAGGGAATTTCACGGATGGACTTATTGCACAGGTGGCAACCTATCACGGTACCACGCTTGACTTCACTGAGCTCCTGAGAGCAACCCATTCTTTCACAAATGTTTGTAGAAGCGTCTGCATGCCTAGGTGCTTGAGTTTATACACCTGTGGCCATGGAGGTGATTGGAACACCTAAATCCAATGATATATATACACACATGCATATGCACTATACTTTCTTTTTTAATAAAAATATCCCATAGACAGATTTACAAATATAGAAAACAGAGTTTTTTCTACTTCTTGTTAAATTGCACATGTTGTAATGCGTGTCATCCCTTCTTTTCAGGAACTATGATTGGCAGCAAGGTCTTGCTGATATTGTGATCCCCTGCTGGTTAATTTCTAACATAAATTAGTCAACCATTTCAGCAAGACGTTTTCAAAGCACACAACCAGCGAATTAACAGTAGGGGATAACACTGTGTCATCAGTTGTTACTGTTGGTTGGTGCAGTTTACGGTGCAAATCCCAAGGCACCATCATGGAAGCTGATTTCTTTTGTCTCATACTATTCAGTGTATGACATGCTGAGTACAACGAACAGCTGCATACACAGGGGAAGGTTGATTTGCAGCAGAAGATTACTGGTGGAGACAGGGGAATTGTAGATTAGAAGTGATTCTTTTTTAACTGTTATTTTCTTTATTAATTTTGACAGAAAAGAACAGGTGACAAGACATCTGCGTTACAATATGCTACTTTGAACTAGATAAAGATTAGTTCAATATCATACATCAATGTGTGTAATTTGAGAACAATCCAATGTATTGTAACAAAACAAGCTGTGTAAAGTATTCAATGAAGTCCTTCTGCACTCAAAAAAATGTCTCCTTCCTATGATCACACTTCTGTAGATGTTTCTCATCAGTGAACCTCCTTTGCTGGTCCTCTGTTTTCTCTGTTCTTTATACCTCTGTTGCATCTTTATACCAGTTCCGAAAAATAGGTGCCCGTAGGCTAAACAGAGCTGTGGAATAAATATCAACAGAGAAATAAAACAGCCCAAAATATTTGGTAAGAGAAATTGGAGAAAAGGAAGACAAAATAAAGCAGAATATAGTGAGAGATGTGATCCAAGGAAGGAGAATGAAGGCTTAATTGAGTACACGGTAGGGTCACTTTGTTTTTTTTATTTTGTTGTTGGTTTAAGATGGTTTTGATGTGTTATTTTTGTATTAATATGTGTATTTTAATATGCGTAATTGTATGTAATTAATAATAATATTAATAAAAAGTTGATATATAAAGCATTTGTAAACCTAATCACTAAACCTTCATGTAAACTTTAACATGTTAATGTAGTTTCAAAATGTATTAAAATATTTAAAATCTACAGCTTTCATTTAACGGGTGATCCTGCCATGATGGGTCTAGCTCAGGCACTTCCTGTTACAGAGTGACAAAGTTTTGTCCCTGTCTCCCACTTGTGCTTTCATGTTGTCACCCTGTGAAACGGGATACTGATGGAGACTACAAGTGTCTGTTTGAGCATACTTTATACAGGCACAGTCCTCTATTGTTACCGTTAGGAAATTCGCTATGAGAAATGTAACAAACGATGGAAAAAAAAAAAAAAAGTGAAAGCACGTATGGAAGTAAGTAATGAAGAGAAACGATACCCAGCAATTTAATGGCTTCCCAAATCAGTTACTTTTAAGGCATGCCAACTATCAAGGTTGTGTCAGGTGGTATCGTCGGCCTGAGCCGTGAAGCGGAACCCACTGGCAGGAACGGACAAAAAGGTCAGAAAACGAGATACAAAAGGAGCAATCCAAAGTCAAAGTCCAGTCCGGGTCGAGGCAGGCGGCTAGGTTCAAGAACGGGAAGGCAGGCCAAAGTGTCAGCAACAGGAATTCAGATGAGGGGTCAGTGAATGGCAGCAGTAGCAAACACAGGAGGCTAGGCGATTGCACCATATAGGTAGAATAACTCATCAACAAGCCAGGGCTCTGACTTGGATTTATACTCAGTGGGAATGAAGACCACCGCCGGGTTGTCAAGGCAACCAGGAGGCTTCTCTATCCAGGAGGCAATGGCATAAGGGAAAGGACGGAAGGTGTGTGCTGGGAACCTTCCCCCAGCAAGGCCCACACCTGACAGCACTAATGAGCGCAGGCGCACTACACGCGCTCCACCGTGCACGCGCACAGCCTGTCCACCGCGTGCACCCGCCGCGCAGTTCGTGCTTTCGCACCCGCAACCCTGGCGCCAGGAGTCCTTTCAGGAAGGAGACCCCATGCCCTATGCCGCAAATGGCAACTCCGAGGAGAGGTGAGACCCCTGGTACCCTGACAGGTTGTCAATGTGCTTATTTCAGCTCTCAAACAATCTTTCAAGTTCTAAAATGGCTGGTGCCATAGCTGATCACATGTGCAGCACCATGGCAACTGCAATCCAAATACAGGTAAGATGGCACCTTCCTTGGCTGTAGAGGGTTAGGAGGTTGTAGTTCCACTTGAAGAAAAAAATGGCAATTGTTTATGATGCAGTGGTTTAACAGACTCAATGTCATCCAGCTATGTCTTACATCTACTTACGTTATTATTGGGGGTTATTAGGTATATACTCTACGGATACCATATTTTATTGCATTTTTATAGCTGATTCACCATTTTGCATTTGTGTAAGGGTAAAAACAAGATTTAGCTTCTAGCTTTAAAATATGTTTGACCAATGCTCTTTTTTATTTTTCATTTATATTTTTATTATCAACTGTATGACAACAAACAGTGACAGCAGTAGGAGAATTATGAGGCGAGTGATTTTCACTCAGCCTCATAATCTGAGCTGACCTGTGACAATGAAACTGTTACAGGTCGGCTCAGTAGATCAGGAAGTGAGCGAACACATACCGTCGCTAGCTCACTTCTCGATCTATCCCTGCAGAGAGCCATGACGGGGGAGGGGGCGGACACAGCTGGCATTGCCTCTGGATAGGCAGAGCCAGCTGTCAATCCCGCAGCTGGGTGGATCTCGACAGCAATGTTGAGATCCGTTCCGGCCGCGGCAGCTCAGTGTACCGCGAGCTACAGCTTTGGGTCACGTGAGAACGCTAGTTTGTGTTCTGGGAAAAGCCCTGACCCCATAGTTCTCCTTTAAAGCAAATATACAGTGTGGCAGAGCAAAACTTGGTGCAGTATAAAGTGCGCAACAATATTGAAATGCTAAATGTTACCAGAGCGTAGAACAAGAAGTTCAGCGATGGAGTGCAGAGCAAAATATCGAGGGTACACTCAAAATATCATAAAGAAAAGAGTCCATCAATCCAACAAAGCAAGCGGAACCAACAGACATCCCAATTTGGCAGCCGAGTAGATCGGGATACAACCGTTCCCAAAAGTGAGGATAAGAATAAATAAAACTATGGGGAATGGTATAAGGAAAGGTCAAGATATGAGAAGTGAGGAAGAAAGGGAAAAAAGAACCAGTAGGAAGAAGCAAAAGAGGAAAGAAGAGAAGAGGAGGGAAAGGAAGAGGCTGTGGCCGAGGGTGGGGGGATGTGGGTTGTGGAGGGCTCACATAAGGAGGCACATTAGATTAAAAGCAGCCAATGGTCAAGGTTAGAAGCTAAGTAAAATTGTATGGATGAAGACAAGACACCCTCAAATTTAGGCATAGTATTCTCCATTGTAGCCGTTCTCTTTTCATGGGACATAATGACCAATGCTTTTAAGGTAGTTTCATGGGAGGAAGTTGAAGACAGTCCATATAGACATATAGGTAATGGACATGTTACAAGGGTTTTCCTAATCTCAATAATCAGCCTTTGGACTTTTTTTTTTCTTCAAAAAGAGACAATTGTAGGACACCTTGAAATAAAGTATAAGTGGCTGCATATCATCCAAAAACATCTTCAAAATATATTATAAATTGTGTGTGTTTGGAGTTCTTCGGTGTACAGTGACCATATATCATTATTTTATAGAGACAGTATATAAAGTATAAATAGATATTTTTCTTGAATAGTACCAAATTGTTTTCCTTTTTTATACCAGTTGTAAACCCAAATCTTGTTACCATTTAAAAGATGAACTCCAGGCAACCAATTACATACAAAGTTAAATTCCAACTGTCTTAACTGCCGTAGGATTTTAAATTCTCTTTAAATTAGGATTAGAGTTTGAAATTCTGCTTAACAGGTTATGCAGAAACAGAGCAGAACCGGTCTGTGCCTGGCAGGTTTGAGCGGAACATTTCCTTAAATTAAAAAAATTGCGAGCAGGAAGGATTTTTTTAATTGTAGAAAAGACATAGTAAGATTCTTCTACAATAAAGCTTTCTTACCTTCCTCCTCACAAGATGCATTAAAATGTACACCGATGCAAATGCACAACTCAACATACATTCTCAGCACGTCTCGGTGTTGAGATAATTAAACTACCATGCAAATGTGTAGAAGTTTTGTCATCCCGGCACAGCCAATCAAAATGGCTAAAGACCCCAAAATCGGAGAAAGCCAGGGAGAAGATGGCGGTGCCAGCTAGGGAGGTAGCAGACCTCAAATCAATGGAGAAGAGTTGACTATTGAACGTTTTAATTCCACTTTAGGTTCCTGCCTATTACTGGTGTGTTGAGTAAAAAGTCCTGCTTGCTGTTTGTTTCAAGCAGTTTCCACCAAAACTCATGCTACATAGAGTTCAATAGACATCTAAAATGCACATAAAGTACATGAAGAAGCACAACACACAGATTGGTCACAAAGCAGCTGTGCTAGAAGCCTTGAACATCATTTTCTGGAAGCCATTCATTATTTCAGGATTTATTTTAACACTGTTACAAATATAGTTACATAGGTTGAAAAAGGACACGTCCATTGGGTTCAAACAAAAGAGAAAAAAATAACTTGTGCCCCGAGAAACTTGCAGTTAATCCAGAGAAATGCTTATAAAAGGTGATCCAGTGTGATAAAATGTGATCCAGTGTCCCCAAATGGCAATCAGATACCTCCCTGAATCTATGGATTTAATGGAGTGGGGAGGGCCGAAGAGCAAGGTAAATAATGATATAGGCCTAGTTCACTTTATTACAAATCAACTTTACAACAGATCCATTTAGTATACATATCCAGTAGTGGGAAGCAAACATTTTCAAGGTGCTGTCATACAGAAGCATAGATGGCAGTGGGACTTTTAGGAGAGCATTGCAGTTCATGCAGTATGCTGATGCACCATGTTATTTTTCCTACAGATCTGAAATGCCCACCAGTATTAAAGTGTGGTCATACACATCCCTACGGTGGCCTGATTTAAAGGGATCAGAACCAGGCAAGAAGTGCCTCTTACTGAACACATAAACAGACAGAGGTATAAGGGCTACAGACACCTAGGACAGTATGGACTCCAGACTTGTCAACCATTTCCCAGCTTCACATTGCAGAGGGCCTTTAAAATGATTGCAGTAACACTGTGTATTGTGTATTGTGTATTGTAGAACTTTAGCTGGTTAGCAGACATAGCACAGAGCTCCCAGGACAAGATACCAGATTTCCTGCGAGGTCCCAGCCCACCTCTGAATTCTCTGACACCTCCGATAGACAAAGTTCCTCCCTCGTTCTCCATCCCATGCAGGCACAACTTTCTCCTTCACTGGCAGGAATTTAGATTATAATGAGGGACCATCCCTCCAAATGAGGGACAGTTGAGTGGTATGCCTTAGGCCAGAGAACCATAAGTGAACTTTCACTGCATATTCATATTTGTGTGATCAGCCCCATTTGAAAAGGGAGGGGGCATCCATCATATTATTTTCTGTACCTAAAATTCTTGGTGGCATGTGATTTTGGTTGAACGATCACATAATCAAATATTTGTTGTGTACAGGGCTCAAAATTTCAAGTCCTAAGTTACTAGCCTGGCCTTAAGAGTTACTCGCCACAAGTTGCCCCACCTAACCCCTACCCTGCCCCGGCCTTAACTCCGTCAGGTCAGCGGTGTGACTCAGAGTACAGAGATCAGTAACACCGCTGAGTACAGAGACCAGCGGTGTGATGCACAGTACAGAGACCAGCGGGTTAAAGCAGCAGTTGTTATCATATGCTATCTTGGGATTTGCTCTCTCTGAAACTATGGGTTTGTTTGATGGTTGCTTTCCTGATCTTTTGCGCCATGTAAATCATGCTGAAAATGTCGACATTCATGTGAACAGCTATAAACAATATTTTTCTGTGTCTCCCTAGAAATGTTGTGTTGTGGAGAACCTGGGTTGGTGGAGTGGAGGCAGCTGAAGATGGTTTGTTGTACATGTCTTTGCAGCTTAATGCTAGGGATGCATATACAGTGGACGTTGCAGAGAGTATCAACAAAGGGCTTCCATCTAGCAGCAGACCTATCAGGACCTAGGCTGAAGCCAGTCTCTTGAAGGACTGATGTCCTGCCTCTCCCGCGCTGTCCTGCCAGTCTGCCAGTAGTATCTCTGCAGTCTTCCTCCCAGCCTATCGCAGCTGAGGGCAGAGGAAGCTGCAGGTGGCCGGAGGAGCCGTTAAAGAACACATCCGAATTGATTCATCTCCTCGGCCGCTCTGTAGCGGCAGCGACCGAGGAGGAGAGATAACTGACACAGCGATCGCCGCTGCTGAACCGGTGATCGCCGCTGTAGAAGCGGCGGCAGTTTCCTCCCTGAATTTCCACTCGCCCCCACGCAATTTTCACTTGCCAGTTGCGAGGGGGCGAGTGGAAATGTTGAGCCCTGGTGTACAGTATATAGTGACAGTATATTGATAGCCTTTGCCCAAAGAAGGTGGACTGGCCTGAAAATTAGTTATTATTATCTGAACAATAACCATCAGTCTTTATAATTTTTTATTATTATTATTTTGAGTATTTTAATTATATTCCGGTAACACACTTTATTAATAGTGCATGTTTTGACATTGTTCTATGTCATTTGAAGACACTGGATCTGTAGAGCAGTGTTAACATACATTAGATAACGCTTTGAACAAGAGTTGAGGCATAGTAACAGCTCCAAGTCTCTGGGGCTCCGGGAATTCACACATTTTGCTTGCAGTGTTATTGTGAGCTGTTTGTGTTTCTCCCATTAGACAATTGCTTTGCAATTCTTTCCTTCATTCCGTGACTCTAATTACATAATTGAACAGCTAAAATCTCATTTTTCCAGGAAGCGCTAAACATTAGCATCTTAATGAAATCCTTAATGAGCTGTCTTGTGTGCATTCCAATCATTGGCTCCACCGCAGCCCATGGTCAGGACTGAGCCCCCCATGAGGGGAGCTGTGATTTAAATCTTGATAACCCTGAGATGTCCATCTTATCCAGGATGATTAAGCTGGGGCTCTAAACACCTGAGGACTTGTTCTTTACATTCAGATGATGTGGGAAGGAAAAGGGGGGGGAGTGGATGGTATGGATATGTTTTAAGATATAATAACCCTTAATTTGCAGCAACATAAGCACATTTGTCATATGATGTAGATATGTAACTTTGAATTTATGCTGAGTAATCAGTGTAGAAAACCAACAATGTTAGCTGCTTCTAATTACAATGTTCCAGGACCTAGAGTCTAGACTATGGACATTAAAGTATTTACATATTCCATACACACATTACATATACTGGTCTCTGTAGTTGCAGGCACTGTGGAGAAACTCACCTTCAAAGTTCAAAACAGAGGCTCTGAAAGCAAATCTCATCTCTTGTTATCTCTGGCAGCGACAGAAGCCTTGCTACTGGTTAGCCTCTGATGTAAACAAACAGCAAGTGCTGCAAGCTTTTAGAGACTATAGTGATGGGCAAACAGGTCTAGGGGTGGTTCCTTGGACATTTGCCAAACCCAACCAAAAATCTGTATTGGCAAAAGTCCAAGTGAACTGAACCCAGGGCCACTTGTGTCCTAGTAAACTGTGCGACCCACATAGCATCATTGGTTGCTAGGACACAGACGGGTGCACCATAATAACCAATGGTGCTGTGGGACTGCCAGCAACTTGGCAACCAACATGGCAACTGTTTCATTGGTTGCTAAGGGGCTGATGGGCCCACAGCATTTTTAGGATGTTATGGGGCGCCCACCTGTTCTCTAGCAATCAATGATGCTGCTCGGTGCTGCCACCAGTCAACCAATGACACTGTGAGGGCTGCACAGCGTTATTGGTTGCTAGGATGCAGACTGAAGTTTGGTGGGTGAACTGGCCAAATTGTTTGCCTGTTCAGTGAAACCGCAAACTGCTTGGGTTCAGATTGATCTCCGGGTCAACCCAAACCCAAAGAACATCCCTATTTGAGACTGACTGAAACCAGACTTCAGAGTCTTTTCTATGATATTGAGAATGAATTTCTCCACAGTGCCTCCAGCTACAAAGGTCAGTGAGAGCTAACTTTAAATCTCTTTCACTGTTTATTAAACATATGTACTGTGAATACTTCAATGTCCGTGGTCTGATCACAGGCACATGTAAAGGTTAGATGTAAGATTACAATGTGAATATTTGTCCACCACATTATTATTTTGTAAACGAACCATGACACAAGCATGCAGGATTGTTGTAGATATGCATGCAGGTTTATGCACTGAGGAAATGCCTCAGCTCTAGACTTATTACAGATAAACAATAGAAATTGTCCTAAAAATTAATTTTGAATTACCATTTTTTCCCCCGGAGATTTGTCTGCAGAGGTATCAGCATGTTCATTGATAGTTGTCAATGTGACTGTTGTGAATCCACTAACCACAGTGTAGCAAAAATGTCTTTCTCCATAGCACAATGTTGGCCAGCATATCGTCCACTGGCTGATATTGGCCCTCGTGTGGGTAGTCTATGTTTGTTTTACATGCCAAAGGATTTGCATTTCTGTACATCCAGTCCTGAGATTTTCACAACTCTGCCCCACAGCACAGCCCTGGCTAGAAGGGGAGAACTATTTTTCTCTGGAGCAGTTTTTCTTTTACTTACATACAGTATATGCAGCTCCCCTGACCGGCACTTGTGCTGCTTCTCCCTTCCCCTCTTTGAGCTCTGCTACAGTAGACTACAAGAAGCTAATACTAGGTCGAAATCAGGTACTTCTACTGCTTGAATTAAAAAATAAATGTAATGGTGTGTTAATGATTACAGAGCGGCAATTATTAGTACCATTTATATCTGCCTGGAGTTCAGCTCATTGGAGTACACTGCAGTGATAATTAAAAATATGTGCCTACAGCACATACAATGCACGTTTCTTTGAAAATGCACCGCTTTCAGATTTATATCGCCAATGAATATTGTAAGAGGGCTTCTGTTTTCCATCAAGCCATGCTGGAGATGTGATCTAAAAATGGCTTATCTTCGGTATCATTATTGTACTCTGGACTTCCTTAATCACATTTCTTTAGCAGGAATTAAGAACTTGTAATCTAGTTCCCTGCAAGACACCTTTTTATGTTCGCTGTGGCCTGTGACACCCGGATGATATTTGTCACTTTTATGTTTGAAGTAATAATCAATTCCTGGTGGTCTCTCATTCACCTTGAAATCACGTCTTTGTCTTCCCCAGATTAACTGAAAGTTATTTATGATTATGTTCCTGTATTTGTGATGTGCTGACAAGAGGCGCCATCTCCTCCTTTCACTGTATAAAAATTCATCCTGATGTCTTCCTTGTAGCCAGGACATCCAATCAGGATGTCATTACCCCACGGCCAGCGCTGAAGCCTGTGAATTACTGACACCACTCCAAAGTGGCAAAACCCATTCAGTGCTGAGTGGCTGAGTGGAAAAGTTAACCCTCTGTATTCCACCATACATTTTAAGCTGAAATCCAGTCAAATGGCTAAATACACGGATGAACTACATGGCAATTGTTTTACCTGTCTAAGGATTTGTGTTTCTATTCTTCCAGTCCTGAGATTTACACAGCTCTGCCACACAGTACAGCCTTGTCTGGTAGGGCAGCAAACTTGATTTTCTGTTGCAATATTTTTATTAGAGTTTTACAGGGGTACAGTAAAATACAATACAATACAGATATTCTGACTCTGCTATGGGGACAATCTCTGGTTCCCTTCTTTTTATTAAGGCAGAGGTCCAGTGGTGGAGCAAACATGATTTTCAATGCTGCAGTTAGGTAAGTCTTGTTCTTGTCCTGGCCTGTTACTGGACAGTAAAAGGAGAAGCAGAAGACTGATGAGCTCAACTCTTTGTCGCTCTGCTCCTCCTTTCAGCTTAATTAGCACATTAGCACTGCAGCACTGATTGGCTCCTTGTGTTGCTTTCCCCTCTACAAGTTTGAGCTTTGCTGTACAAGGACTGTGAGAGGCTGATACAAGTTGTGGTGCTTACTGGATGTATTCATAATACATCCTTACGAATAAGATATGCATTGTGTTATTGTATATGCCTAGAGTTCAGCTTTAAAGTGACATTAAACACTCAGATTTTTTAACATAAAACAATACTGTAATGTGTGCCTTACTGTAATCCATGGTTGTTTCCGTTCTCTTTGCTGCTCTTCCTTTTAAATCTGTATCTGTTCTCATGCTGGGCAGAACTTCTGTTTTGCCGCAGACTGCCTTGTCTCTGAAAGGGATACATGGTGTCTGTGTGTTGGTTTGCAACCTGAGCCAGCACTACAGGAAGAGGCACCCAGCTGCAAAGGGAAGTTCTCCCCAAGCATGAGAAGACATGAGGATTTAAAAGAAGAGCAGCAAAGAGAAGGGAAACTACCATGGATTACAGTAAGGCACACATTACAGTATTGGTTTATGTTAAAAAATCTGCGGGTTTAATGTCACTTTAAAGTCAAAAGGATGTTAAAGGGGTTCTAAACCCTCCGTTTAAAAAAAAAAAAAAAACCCCTGCTTTAACAGTAGTTTAAACTTACCTTGTTTTCGCTGCGCGCTCCCGTCCGAGAAAACGAAAACTGCTCCGGCGGCCGCAAAGCATCTTGGGGCGGGCGCATGCGCAGTTCGGATTCTCGGCCGGGAGACGAGCAGAGACGCAAGGTAAGTCTATGGACGCGTGCACCTGCCTGCAGACACCGCTGTATCGGAAGTGCCAGCAAGCAGAGAGGAGTCAGCGCTGGATCGGAGACCGAAGGGACAGATGAAAACATCAGGAAAGAAGAGGAAGATCGGATTAAGAGACATCATTTAAGGTAAGTGCTAACATTAACATTGGTGGGAGGGAAAAACTAAAATTATCCTTTAATGTCACTTTAAGCTATTTAAAATGCTGATGAAATCACTTACAATGGATCCTGCTCCTTGATGTTTAAAAGTTTTAGTTTCTTGCAGAATCAGCTGGTCCCCTGAGCACTTCCTGTTTGGAGTGACTCCTTTCTCAAGCAGAGTGCTATGCAGTCACCCTTGTGTGTGCTAGTAAGCTGTGTGTGTCTCCACAAACACACAGACACAGCAAATCAAGCTACTTCCCACCCCGCTGGTCTCCTCCCTCCTCTAAGCTAGTAGAAGAACAGTTGCTGGAGTCTGCACTGTCCTTTGTGATCCAGTACTGGACAGGATGTTCAGGGGAGCTATGCTGAGAGACTTGGAAGCAGCTATTCAGAAACATGATGATTGTTATTTCTTAGGCAAAAATGTAAATAAATACTTGGCTGGGCAAAGTATATTTGTTTGATCTGGATTCATTATTGAAAAAAAATTGAGAATGTAATACTACTTTAAAGTAGATGTAACCCCTAACTGAGTAACATTTAGTTTGCTAGACCACCGTGTTTCATCAACAATTGCTTTTTATATCATAACTACTTCTCTGTAAAAAAGATATGAACTCATCTTTAAATAATCCTTATCTTTTACCTTCCACTTTGCAGCTCTTTGCATTTGGTTGCATAACGTGGATGCTGGAAGGCTTCTCCCCACAAGGCTCTGTAATTGCAGGTAGCTATATAACGCCCATTAGCTGTCACGGACTGCAGATGCCACTTTAATTCTGAGGTCTGAATAGGGGGAGTATTTCCTTTCTGGGCCACCAACCCAACATATATTATTTGGTCCTGAACTGCAATCAAAGTCAGATGGTATTATATCAACTGCTGGGTTAAAACAGTTTAGTATATGAGGAAGGCAATAGCAATGATAATACAAAAACTGGGAAAAACAAAGATATGGGCCAGAAGAGTAGCGGCCGCCACACTCTTCAAAGATCCTTTGTTAACCAAGGTGCCATCTGGCTTCATCTGGAGTCAATTACTTTCCGTGGTGCAGGCAGACCACGGTCTCTAATCTAATTTTAGACTGGGGTGCCTTGAGATTTTGCATACTTGTAAAGGGTGAAGTGGCTGAGAAAAGGTTGAGAAATGCTGATGTAAGGCTTGAGTGACACTGCCAAGTGACTAGCTTTGATAGCCAAAGAGACAAAAAGCAAATTAGGTTAAATGAAGCCTCGGAAATGTAATCTGCAATTAAAATGAAATGTGCAAATTGCTACACATCATTCAGGTGCATGTCTTTGTGTTTTATGATATCTACCATGATGTCATAATAGCCCAGTTTTATTGTGTATGATGTCAGAATCCAAGCATTAAAGCGGACCTTTGCACTCAAAAATCAAATTCTACCAATGCATCCCTCTATGTATGATGATTAATAATAACATAAACATGTCAGGTGTAAAATGCTGTGATTTTGAAATACCTACACTTGCAGGGCATTCACTTCCTGCTCTGAAAGGGCAAAATGACTTCAGTTTGCCCACACAATGCACACTGGGATTACCTTGTCATCAGCAGAGCATTGCTGAGACATCTCATCTGTAATCTCATGAGATCTCAGGGAAAGGCATTTTCCTCCCCTGAGATGATGTGCATGGTCACATGTCCTAGTCACATGTCTAGTCACAAGTGCCAGAAAGCCAGGAAGTAATAGGAGAGCTAGTAATCTGCCCTTAGTAAACATGGCCACTGTCAGAAGGCTGGGAAAGAAAAGAGAAATAAGGTATGCAAAGAGTACAAAGCCGGCAATTATCTAGAAGTATGTGTTTGTAGATTGCCATTACTAAACATTTCTAAGGGTGTGTTTGTTGTTATTTTAAAGATATGGGTAAAGGCCTGCTTGAATCTATTACCTTTGCCCCAGAGACCCCAATGTCAGGCTTTGCCATTCTTCAAGTTGTCAGTATAACTGCAAATTGTGCGTTTATGAAACTTAAGCCTAATATTTTATTCACTGTATGACAACTGTCAGCGGAGGCCTGGTGTAGGTCCTAGAGGTTCCATCTATCATTAGGTATCGGGACAGATGCAGATACACTTAGAGTGCGACATATGTTCTCATACATTCTACATCTGTTATGTAAAAGCCCTTTTTGGCCTCCTGTAAGTATTCTCATTCCCTCCTGTTTAACCTGATGGTTTAATGGACCCCAGCTGTTGGGAAATAATCGTGTACACGTCAGGTTATCTTCTATTTCCAGAATAATGTATGTTCCATTGGGATCTATTGTTCCTGTGAAACACGCACTTGTAAAGTCTTTGGTTTGGTGACTGGAGCAAGTTTATCAAATCAATGACAGCTATTATACTTTTTATTCCTACTAAAAACACATACCATATGACTTATTACTGACAGTGTCTCATTGCATGACATTTATCAACCTGATGCTTAGATCTGAGCAAAAAAAAAGAAAAGAAACAGCTGTTTCTTTTATTATAGTGTAGCGCTCACCCCTGAAGGAACCGCCAGAATAACCTGGATCATCACTAACCTATCTGGGGATTTTGGTAACCAGCTGCCCCACTAGCATTAACTGCCCTCTTCTAGTATCCAACAGTGCTGAAATCCAGTACAGGAGTATGATGCTGAAGAACTTTATTAACATATTTACACTGGGCGAGAGGGTATTGGGATCCTAGGCACCCATGGTAGAATAGGCACAGACCCCAAAGTCACCAGTCCCTTTTTGTATTTCAAAGTTGATTCAATAGGAACACCAGCTGGATAATTGAGCAACAGATGAGCAGGGATTGCCACAGAAGCTTCAGAAGGAGAGACACCAGGCTTGCTCCTGAGGTCCAGTCCATTTCCAGCACCTCCAGCAGCCATCATAGTTACATACTGTAGTTACATAGTTAGTCAGGTTGAAAAAAGACATATGTCCATCGAGTTCAACCTATAGAAATATGAAGAAAAAAAAAGCCTGAACAAAACACTATGCCCACAACTACCCAATGCTGATCCAGAGGAAGGCAAAAAAAACCCTATAAAGCATGGTTCCATTTGCTTCAACAGAGGAAAAAAAAAATTCCTTCCTGATCCCATAGGGCAATCGGATATTCCCTGGATCAACAATCTCTGGTGCTTAATATATCTATAAAAACTCAATATCCAGTAATATTCTGTGCATTTAGGAATACATACAGATTTTTTTTAAAACAATTAACCGAGCTAGCTAGAACTAGTCTCTATCTTGGAGCACATGGGGCAGAAGATTAAATTGGGTGCTTCCTCCTGACAAACCTGCACCCCATTTAATCTTCTGCCCCATGTGCTCCAAGATGGAGACTCTCATAGTTTAGAGTTAGCACTATATGGAGGTGCCTTGACGTGGCTGTGCAGCTTTCACATTTTCTGCAGAAGACGTGTACTGTATCTAAACCTCTGCTTTTAACCTTAGTGGTTAGACAGGTTTTTTTTGCATGCTGGCTGGCGAGTGTGCTGGGAAACTTTTTGCAGCTCCATTGGGACCTGGGGTTCATGTGACAACTCAAGATATTTGGATTTCCCATCACATTCGCAATGACGATGGTCACAAGGACATAAGGTGATTCTCCCCAATAGGCACACAGACAGTAATGTAAACCTTCCCTAATCTATCTAAAGTAGAAGAAAAAAAGTTTTGGCTCTACATACACATTAAAACATAGCTCCATGCATTTAGAATGGTCAATCAGAATGGAGAAGAATTCGGATTTCTGCCAAGTTCTTATTTGTTTGTGATCTTATCTGTGATCTTTAACCAATTAGGGGTACTGTGAGTGTGTGTACAGTTCACCAGCAATCACTGGGGCTTCGAAAGTGAATTAGGACCGCACTATATGGAGGTGCCTTGACGTGGATGTGCAGCTTTCACATTTTCTGCAAAAGACGTGTATCTAAACCTCTGCTGTTTGAAGCCCTTCCATGTGGGCTGTAAAGCTGGTAACGAATTGATGAGTGCGTTTGCCATTTGTTTTGCTTTTCCAGGTCCAAATGGGGGACACCTGTTCTGGTGGCAACTGTCTAAGAGGATAATTTCTCTTACTTTATACAAATATCCTCTTACTTTCTGTTCAACACCCACAACAAGAAATAAAGAGTAATTTCCCCAATGGGAAAGAGACAGTAAAAAATAAGTTGATGTGGCTTTAAACTCTACTCTACTCAATCGAAAACAACGAAAACACAAACATGATGGCTATACATACACTTGCCTTGAGATAAATATAGAGTCTTCTATGCCTGATCTTGTTCTAATGATGCCAGTTCCCTGGCTGTTATGGGGACATTACTTTAAGCCATTGACCTGAAACAAGTATGCAGATGAGGACTTCTTTGGGTTCTGTAGTAACATGCAGATGGCATCACAAAAATCAAATGTAAAAGAGATAGTCACCAGCTCACCGGTGTCCACTTTAACAGGTAAACCAGTGTGATATCACACTGCTTTGCCCGCTGAAGGAACCATGGTGTTTCCGAAACATTGCATTTTCCTGAGATACCGTGTTTATCTGACATCAATAAAGACGGAGCAATAAAGTGGACCCTAGTGTGCTGGTGACTATCTCTTCTACATTTGTTCAATGTCAGTGACTCAGAAAATACCTAAGCTGGGATGCCAGTATTACAGTCAGGCTATCATTTTTTAGGAGGAGGTAGCATTGGCAATCACATTTCTGTCTTGATAAATTTGAAAGAAGCCCACTGCAAACTATTTGCACGTCAGCTGATGACAAACCTCCAGCCTACAGAGTTCCTATACTTGTCAAACTCAGACACACATGCGATAATTTTAAAATATGTGAAAGTTAGCAACAACAAAAAAGACTTCTCCAGCTACTTAGTAGTTTTCTTGTTTTGCCATCTGTATGTTGTGCTGTCAGACTGATTTAGTATAGATGGTGGTCAAAGAAATGTCTTTTCATGACTTTACATTGAAGCACTTTATAAATAAAAAGCATGCTGAATCTGGCTCGTAATGGTTACATACCGTATATACTCGAGTATAAGTCGTCCCGAATATAAGCCGAGGTACCTAATTTTACCACAAAAAACTGGGAAAAAATATTGACTCCAGTATAAGCCTAGGGTGGGAAATGAGGCAGCTACTGGTAAATGTACAAAATGAAGATAGATACCAATAAAATTACATGAATATTTATTTAAAAGAAAAACAATAACCTAGCTCTGTAAGTGGAAAAGGGGGTACAGGGCTACATATCATGTACTACGGATCATTTAACCCATTCATATTAGCAGAGTATAATTGTAAATCTATTGTTCAGTGCATTTTATATGTAGTATATAGTACATGTACATATAGAGTGCCTGCAACAATACATTTACAATGATCCTCTGCTAACATGAATGGGTTAAATGATCCATAGTACAGGGCTACATACAGATCATTTAATCCATTCATGTTAGTATAATTGTAAATGTATTGTCTGCACTGTATTAGCAGTATATACTCTATATAGAGTATATACTGCTAATACAG
>NW_017307949.1:692-18678 GCF_000935625.1 Nanorana parkeri | reverse complement strand
CCCCCCCAAATCTGCACTCACTCACTGTGTCCGTGTGCAGGAGAGAGCGGGGACGAGTCAGCGGCGTGCTGGTCCAGTGGGAGGAGCTCCAGGTGGGGTCCTAATTTAGCTGACTTAGAGGTGCCTGCCAGCTAAATTACAACCCCACCTGGAGCTCCTCTTGCCTGACCAGCGCACCGCTGACTCATCCCTGCTCCCCTGCTCCTGACTGGCCGCTGCGGGGTTATTTTTTTTCTTCTTACTTACCTCGCCGATTAGGACCCGGAGACTGCCAGATGACCCCGCTCGGAGCGCCGCCCACCGGAGCAGCAGTGACGCGACGCTCGGCGAGGTAAGTAAGAAGAAACCTGACCAGCTCGAGATGCTGACTCGAGTATAAGCCGAGGGGGGCATTTTTCAGCACAAAAAATGGGCTGAAAAACTCGGCTTATACTCGAGTATATACGGTACATTGGGTTTTTATAGGTTTTATATATTATTATTTTTTTTTAATTCATTTGAAATAAATCTTTATTGTAAAATACTCATGCCAAGTATAGTATACACTGCCTGTCCAAAAATAAGCCACCACCTGGATAGCTAAGCCAATAGGTCAGAGCCTGCCATTGGATAATAGGTATAGGTTCAGCATCGTTATGTGCCAAAAAACGAGGTAAGCTGCCTACCTGAATATACTGAGTGACCAGGTTTTTCCATCAATAGATTTTTTGTCTTCCCTGATGGCACGGGCATATTCCAAGATGACAATGCCAGAATTCATCGGGTTCAAATTGTGAGAGAGTGGGTTCAGGGAGCATGAGACATCATTTTCACACATGGATTGACAACCACAGTGTCCAGACCTTAACCCCATTCAGAATCTTTGGGATGTGCTGGAGAAGCCTTTACACAAAAATCCTACCGAAACAATGGGCGCCTTCCCTAGTGTAGATACATTTTTATTATACAAATGGCAAAAAGTTGAATAATACTCACAAAAGAGTAGATAACATTGAGCCTTCAAAATCAAAGGTTGATCCTCAGTCTTATCAAAAAGCAAGATACATCATCTGAGAGCTGCATAAATGCTGGTTCCTATGTGACAGCACAGTATTTCTGGGTTAACGCATTTCCGGGGCCACACCCCCTTTCTTCAGTGAAGTGGTCATCTCTGGCGCTATTGGTTTTTACAATAGTCCTACCCTCCTATCATCACTATCTTGTCAAAAAATTAATGCAACTCTAGATGGAAATAAATGTTGTGACTTTGCATAAGCATATGGAAACAATGCCATGGCAAATGCATGCTGTAATCAAAGCTAAAGGTGGTCCAATGAAATATTAGAGTGTTTGACTTTTTTTGGACAGGCGGTGTATGTCATTCCTTTTGCAATACAAAGGCACACCATGGCAATATCAAACTACACACACACTTATTCAGAGGGATGATATGGGAAGAGTAGCAGTTGTCCCTTTTCTTTCTCATTTAACTGTATTTATAGTCTGATGCAGTTTTTTGCATCTATTGCCATTGTTTGGAGCTTTTTGCCTCCTTGTTGTAAGAGGCATATATGAAATATTCATATGTAAAATTCCACAATAACCTCACTGAAAAGAAATACAAATATATTTTTTCAGCACAGAACAAAATAAATAACTTTAAACTTAACTCTAGGCAGAAATAAAAGGCATAAATAAATGCAGCTCTGTAATCGTTATTACATCATTAAATGTATATTTTAAAGGAGAACTATGTGGTTAAGGCTTTTCCCCATAGTTCTCCTTAGGGTAACGGGAGGACACAAACTAGCGTCCTCCCGTCACCCTAAGCTCAGTATAGCGCGAGCTGCAGCTCGCGGTATACTGAGGCGCCGCAGCTGAAGCGGATCCCGACAATTATGCCGGGATCCACCCAGCTGCATGAGTGACAGCTGGCTCTGCCTATCTTGAGGCAGAGCCAGCTGTACCCGCCCCCTCCCCCGTCCGATCTGCCAGTCAGCGCTGGCGGATCGGAGCGGGGAGGGGGGAATCCAGCCCCTCCCCTGTCACGGCAGAGAGCTGTGACAGGATCGAGAGGTGAGCGAACGCTGGTATGTGTTCACTCGCCTCCCGATCTACTGAGCCGACCTGTGACAGTCTCATTGTCACAGGTCGGCTAGAACTATGAGGTGAGTGAAAAACACTCACCTCATAGTTCTCCTTTAATATAAGCTGTATAAGTAACTGAATCTGACCTGGTATAAGCCTCTTGCAGTCCATACTTAGGAGAACTTGAGTGTGGAAGGAAGAAGCAGTATAGTAGCCAATCAGGTCATTTTTGTTAGTGTATCATTTAGTGAGCTATTCATTTTTATCTGTATTTGGCTGATTTCATTTTTCCATTGTTCTTAAAATGTTCAAACCCCTAAAAAATGTGCAGCACCTCTCTAGATTATACAGTGTTGAATTGTTTTTCTAAAACTACATTGTATGTTATTATAGAACATTATGCGGTTTAATTTTTTTTTTTTAAATCATAAAAAAATATATACATTTTCCTCATAATGCCATATACAGCATGAAAAGCATTACCTGGCGCTTCTAAGATGGATTCCGCTGTCACCTTGTCAGCCCCCAAAGACTATGAGTTAATAAATTAGCCCGTCCATGGAAACGCAGCTATTCAATCCGGGCTCCAGTAATCTAGATAAAAGGGTTAATAAATGAGAATGACATTCACGTAGCCGGGATGCAGGGATTTATTTATGCGCATATCACTAACAATTTATGTGTCTTGCCTTTCTCTTTTAATATTTTGCTCAAGCTGAATTGCAAGCTCTTTATTGTGGTAATATTCTAAAACAAGGAAGCCAGTTTGCTGGCTGGATAACAGCTGTTTTATCTCGGCACGGCAATGTTTTCTAGTACACATTTGAAGTTATATAGCAGAGACCATAAGGCTCCAGAGTCAGCACCTTGCTGACTGGACAGAACAAAGAAAAGAGATGAGATGCAAGAGATGAGGTAATGTCTAAAGGCACCTATGAACATAAGAAGTGATTTGCCCTATCTAATATATTACAGCTACTTTATAGAAGCAGATACCTCCCCCCCATCAGTCAATCAGCTATCATCATATATAAGCATATATAAGACAGAATGAGAGTCCAAAAATGTATAATAATAGAATGGGAACAGTCAATGCATTTCAAGACCTCCCTTTTCTTCAGGGCTATAAAATCAGATATATACACATATGTATTCCTAAATTAGTTCATTAGATTTATGGTATAACAGATTGTGTAAATAAATATGTAACATCAACAGGGCAGAATCATAAAAACTTATGTAGACTTATGTGTGAAAGATACTTTAACTACTTTCCGTATGGTTGATTGTAATTAAACGGCTGGACAGCTTAAAGCGATATTAAACCTTCCTTTTTTAAAATATTTGCTATAAGGTGACCCACCTTTGCTTGAGGCTGTTGTTCTTTTTCTTTAAAAATGTTAAATTCAAAAATCTACGCAAAAATGCTGGCAAATAGGCTTCTCCCTTATATACCCGACCTCATTCATTCCGACCAGGTCGGATTCGTGCCTGCCCGTGAAGCACGAGACAATATAGTCAGGGTTCTCAATGTGATTAATTCGGCCCGAAGGCGCTCGCGCCCTCTTATGCTCCTCTCCATCGATGCTGAGAAGGCGTTCGATCGGGTTGACTGGAATTTCCTCAAGTCTACGCTCCAACATCTAGGACTGGGGACACGTATGCGGTCATGGATTATGGCCCTTTACTCGTCCCCAACGGCAGCTGTGAGAGTTAATGAAACTCGATCAGAATATTTTTCCATCTCCAATGGCACCAGCCAGGGATGCCCCCTGTCCCCGCTCATTTTTATCCTCACGCTGGAACCCCTATTATGCACCATTAGGGCAGATGATTCCGTCGGGGGCCTTCAGGTTCCCTCGGGGACTCACAAATTGGCAGCCTACGCAGATGATCTGGTTCTCTTTATATCCCGTCCAATGTCCTCGATCCCTGCCCTTATGAAAGCATTCGACACTTATGGAAAGCTCTCTAATTTTTTGGTTAATCAGGCCAAGTCGGAAGTTCTTAACATCTCCTTACCCCCGATGGAGCTAGGCCATGCGAGGTCTTCTACCATGTTTAAAGCATATATCTGATTATATGTATACAGAGACGTAGCATTAATCCAAGCCGCACATGTGATATGGATCTTTATACTGTTCTATGAGACCGCTTATGTTTCAAATGTTAATATTTGTGCTGTAATACGTTCTCTATGCTCGGTACTCATGTATCTATCTGTTATTTGTTATAATAAACGCAGAATAAAAAATAAATAAATGTTAAATTCCTAATTTTCAAGTGGGTTCGCGCAGTGCTCTTCCCCTCGCCCCCTGCACAGGTGCCTCCATCGGCTAACGGAGGTACCTGTGCGTGCTCATGCACTTTTTATGGCAGTAACAGTTTCAATATTACGTTCAGAGTTTCACAACGCCAGGCCTAAATGTGCCCATACACTGCACGATTCTCGTACAAGAATCGCGGGAAATCCCGCGATCGTACGAGAATCGTGCAGTGTGAATGAAGTCGTGCGACCGTTTCTACTGTAAGTTCACACGTCTTTTGTCTAAGGAGCATGCTAGAAAACCAGCCAAAAATCTTACGATTTTCGGCTGGTTTGAATGATGCTCGGGAGACAAATGCCGAACGTCTTAGGGGGGCGGGCTTGCGATGATCGCAAGTATGATCTGCCTGTCCAAGATGGGCAGATCGTACGTTTTTAAAATTACTTTACAACCATCGCAAGACTAAGGTCTTGCGATGGTTGTAAAGTGTATGGCCACCTTTACACAAGTGCACCAACAAGAGATGCAATTCAGTGCCGCCACAGTGCTCCTAGTGATTTCCACCTGTTCCCAAAACGAAAGGAACACTTGAAGGGCCAGCGCTTCATCTCTGATGGAGAGTAATGAAATGGTTTCAAAAACAAAACACTGATTTTTTTTTAAGGAAGGATATCAAAAATCAGTGCAGAGTTGGCGGAAGTGTATTGAAGTGTGTGGTGGTTTTGTAGAAAAATAATTATGCAGCTATGAAGATAAATGATGTAAATATATATTTTTTTTATTTCCTTGAAATATATTTTCCCGTTCATTTTCTATTTAAATGGAATAAAAAATGTATCAGCCCCTACTCATATATTACATTTCTTTTTTATTGAGTTTAGATACACTTTAATCATTATACTGTAGTTTACTCTAGTTAAATCAGTGAAAGATGGATTCCGATCACTTGCTTTGGGTTACTGTGCTTTTTATGCATTGATCTTTGACTTAGAGAAGGCTGTACTCCTGTTGTTAGTATCAGCCATGAAAATGAACTAGTCTCTGGGATGTTTGCTCAGCCTGTGTCGAGTGCACGCTGCCTATCTTCTGTTTCCATTTGCTTTACCTTCCTCCGGCTTTCTGTCCTTTTCTCCTTGGCACCAGCTTAAACAGTAATTTCCATTACATCGCCTGCTGTTTGGTCTCTCCTTGGTTTGTCTGTAGATGCGACTAGGAATATAACCTAATCCGTGCTCTCCCCAAACACAATTGTTTCCTGCATTCGCTCCATGCTGTTTGAGCGAGTGGAGATGAAGTCACCTTGCGACCTAATCCACCCGACTCCTGATCTGCCATTATTCAGTGCCAGAGTGCGGCCATGAGGTAACCTTTTCATTCCCGCAAACCAGAACAACACACATGTAGAAGCATTAGTTATATAGCATAAGTATATAACAAGGAGAATGAAAAAAATAGGTTTCATAAATTCCCACACGTTATTTTTCCATTTAAGATTACCTTCAATAAGGCTGGATTTCGGCATAGATCAACATAGGCCAGGACCTAGAGCAGTGGGGTTGTTAGGGACGGCACCCAGCTACCCACACATCATGATGCTGTCCCTGCACAGTGTATGCATTTGTGTTGGTGAAATAGTGAACAAAGCAGGGACGTGCGGTCAGGGGAGGCAGGTGAGGCAGAGCCTCACCTAGAATTATGGAGGAGAAAGCTGTCAGCATCTAACAGGTTACACAGCAGGGAAATCCTCCCCATTGTGTAACCTGTCATGGACGGAGCTCCTCAGCAGTGAGGAGCATGTGAGGGACAGGGAGGCTCCTCCCTGTCTCCTCCTTTACTCTGGAGGAGAGGCTGGGATATGACTCACCCGGAGCAAGAGGTACCGTACGTCACTGGTACAAAGTACTTAAAGTTCACCCAGTCTGGGCCAGACTCCCACAATGCCTACCAATATACTCTCTACTCCACCAGTGGCTCTACACCATGGCCTGAATTTTATGAGTGCAACATAAAATGCAGGCCGCGTAGTGAAGTAATACTTTGGTATCCATAGTAGATAGCCATAAAGACTCCCAATAGTGGCCCCTTAAAGTGTTTAAAATCCTTAAAAATGAATCCCCCCCCCCCCTTTTGGTCTGTTTAACATACCATTAAATGCAATTTGTTATATCTATTCAATAAGTTCAGAAAAAATGCCAGTTGATCCTGCCAGAAGTCCAGTGAACTCAGAACTTCCTGTACACTCTGCATTATTATCTTATTTCACCAGATAAAAGAAATAGAAAGCCTGAAAAAAAGAAAACTAATGCAGCCACCACATCTAAGGACTGGTAAGTCACAATATATTGTATATTTGTTATTGAGTTTAAGTACACTTTAACACAAAAATACTACTATCGCAATCTTGGACACTGAAGGGACATTAGTAGTAATAAATCTACAAAAGGAACACTTCCTGTTGCTCCCTTTCTTTTTACAATTCTCCAATGACAGCACTGAGGCTGTGTCCTCACACACTAGAACATTGTATGCAGCAGTGGTTAGTAATCTCCATTACCATTATTGTAAATGAATGACTGATAATGGTCACACCAGGACAGGCGAATGGGAGGAACAGCTTTGAGAAGGTTTTGGAGGATTCCCTAAATTTTGGAGCAAATATATCAGCAAAAGGGGCATGATATGTGAAAAGAAAGAGCTGCTTTTGTGTATATATTATTGCTAATAATTATTTTTTTAGGGATGCACAGATACCAAGTACCGTACTCGGTACAAGTGCAAGTACAAGTACCGATACTTTTCCAGCTCCAAGACTAGACTAGAGAAAAATTCAAAAGATAGGAGGCAGCTGTCATTTGTAAGGAGCACATGGAGCTCCTGGGATTTGTACATCTCTGTTTTAATGTATGATTCTGTTTTTATAAATATAAATAAAGGGATGCACAGATACCAGTTTTGCA
This sequence comes from Nanorana parkeri, assembly GCF_000935625.1. Taxonomy (NCBI): domain Eukaryota; kingdom Metazoa; phylum Chordata; class Amphibia; order Anura; family Dicroglossidae; genus Nanorana; species Nanorana parkeri. The sequence continues at coordinate 11,387 of NW_017307949.1, read as the reverse complement.
AGTACAAGTACTGATACTTGCCCAGGTACTTACAAGTACAAGTACTGATACATTTTTGTTTATTGTCATGTGACAGTTTTTCTAAAACAATACAGACTAATGATTTCAGGACAGTGGTGGAGTGACAGAGCCAGGTCCCAGCTGCAACCGCTGCAACCCTGGTAGTTCTCATGAAAATGCCAAGTATCGGCACTGGTACTCGAAAAGTATCTGTGCATCCCTAATTATTATTATTCATTATACTATACATTGCTTCCTTGTTCCTCCAATATCTAAGATGGTGGCAGTGTCTATTTAAATATGGCTTTCCCACCGTCCCATTAAAGTGAACCTGTTTCTTTGGCATGTGCACAGGTTCACTTTAAGATTATTCATCGCTATCAATTATTCTTGACTGTAGGTGTGGATGGCAAACTTCAAGCCTACTCACAGTAACATAGTAGGTAAAGTTGAATAAAGACACAGGTTCACCTAGTTCAACATATGTATATGGGGGGGGTGGATCTGCATATACTTGGCTTTAGTAGTTCCCATGTCCTTGTGTATTTAGTGAACCAGGAACTCATCTAAAAGTATCTTGAATTTATCAATGCTATCAGCAGAAACTACTGACTGTGGAAGGGACTTGCACATTTTTACTACTCGCACAGTGAAAAACCCTTTGCGAGGTCTGAGATTAAACCACCTCTCTTCCAACCTCTTGTGTCTTCTTGTCATCAATAGAGTTCTCAGTGTAAACATCTTATTCCAAATATTGTGGTCCTCATTTATGATTTTGACAATTGCAATTAGGTCCCCTCTTTGGTGCCTCCTTTCTAAGGAGAACAAGTTTAATTTCTGGTGGCGATCTTTGAAACCCAGGTCTTCCACCCCCTTTAATTTTGTAGCCTTTCTTTGAACTCTCTCAAGTCCGAGAAAGTCTTTCATGAGGGTTGCTGTCCAAAACTAAACCGCATACTCAAGGTGAGGCCGAACCAGTGATTTATAAAGTGGTAAAATTGTGTTTTTATCCCTTGCCATTATCTCTCTTTTAATGCAGGATGGTATCCTGTTTGCTTTGTATGCCACTGCTGAGTCTGGAATCTATCAGGACACCTAGGTCTTTCTCCATGACCAACTTCACCAATGGAGCACCCCCAAGTAGTAGTTTGCACACACTCCTAAAACTAACCTCAAGCCTTCCTGTCTTGGACCAGTAGCATGTTCACATAACTGTAGCAACTGATGCAATCAATTGAATTAGGGATGCGCCGATACCAAGTATTTGGGTGAGTATTCGTACTTGCCCAATGCTCCCATACTTACCCCCGATACTGGAACTTCCAGTCAGAGGGAGATTTCCTCTGACCGTCAGTGCCATGCTGTTTGGCCGGCCCAATGCTGATTGCCCGGGAAGCCGGCTCCATGCTAGCGTAAGTACCGGTATCGGTACTCAGTATCGGTGAGTACCAATAAATATCGGTACTCGTACTCGATACCGAAAAAATGGTATTGGTGCATCCCTACATTTAATAATCTCACACTTCCTCTTTCCTTCACTATTGAACTGGATTCTGAGGTGCCTAAACCTTATTCATTCATCCATGTATTTATTTAAAAAATTGGTATATTATTATTGCATATTCCATACTTCTATACTTATAACTTGGAAAATACATCTGCAGATTTTCCCTTCTATTAGTAATGATGATCTTTTAACGATCAATTACATATAGTCATTTTACCTTGGCAGATGTTGTGACAGTTGGTGCAGATGCTGGAGGTCTAGTAGATCCAAATAAAATATTCCACTATTTGATTGTTTGCGCAGATATCAGGATGGAGACAAGATAAGAGGTTCTCATTAACAAACCTTGAGGCTTGCCGATAGAGCAGAAGGCAATGGTATTCCAGGTGGGTTAATCAAGTGAATACATGTAGAATGTATAGGCCTGTTTGCTAATGCTCGTGGCTGACATTTGTAGGATTGTACAATCGTTGTGAAAGATGTTGTGTTAAGACCCAGGCTTCTTCTAGAGCCCTGTTTACCATAAGGCACCTGAGGACCAGTGCCAAGTATAGACAGATTGGGGAAAACACCAAAGTACAATATTTACTATTATGCTTAGGTTTTATTGTTCTGTTTTTCAATGAAGGACAGGGTGCTGCTGTGAGGAGTCACAGGACTCTATGTTACTCATGTAACATGCTGTAACATGTTGTTTCTAAGGGTCTCAAGTAGAGCCCCTGACATCATCAAAGGGCTGCACATAATGTTTAGTGAATGTAATGCTACAGATAGCTGTGAGAGACACAACAGGGGATGGTTAGAGACTACAGCCATGCTACGAGACATAGACAGAGACTGAAGACATGCTGCAGGAGATGGTCAGACACTACAGCCATGCTACAAGTCATAGAAAGAGACTGCAGACATGCTGCAGGAGATGGTCAGAGACTAAAGCCATGCTAAAAAAGATGGTCATAGACTGCAGACATGCTGCAGAAGATGGTCATGGACTACAGGTGTGCTACAAGAGATGGCCAAAGACTGCAGACATGCTGCAAGAGATGGTCAGAGACTACATGTATGCTACAAGAGATGGTCAGAGACTACATGTATGCTACAAGAGATGGTCAGAGACTGAAGTCATGGTACAGGAGATGGTCAGAGAATGTAAACATGCTATAGGAGACCACTGGTACTACAGCCCCTTTATAGATCATTGCTAGTACATTTGTGCTATCTACAGCCCCCTTTAAAAAATGAAAAAAGGAAAGGAAAGAGGAAAGGACATTACAGATAATGTACAATACTGTGACAGAAAGAAAGGAATCCATTTAACTAGAATCCAGTCTAAAGAATATTTTTCATTCACTGGCCTGAGTAAGAACCTGGGTAAGAAAAACACAGACTGCCACTTTCTGCAGTGGCCCCAGGGAGGCACAGCAAGTGCCAAAGGGGCACACACAGCCCCCAGGCCACAGGTATGGCACCAGGGATATACACAAATTTAGGAATAAGAATTAGGCTACAGTATAATATAATATTTTGCACAGAGATAGAAAGGAATTAGCTGGCATGCTCTGGCAGAACAAAGAAAAAGACACGTAAAGAAAACTAGCAAAGTCAAAAGGGGGAACATATTTGGGAACAGTCATTTGGGCATTGTGAAAATAAGGTAATTTAACATTACCAACTAAGGCAACTCAAGCTAGAAGGTCAATATGCACATTAACTGTATAATACATTTTTGTAAATATTTGTCTCCTGAACTCCAGGAAGATATAAAAACAAATTTCATCTTGTTATGTGTTCATTAAAAAATCATGACATGTATTCATACACCAGTATAAGCACCCGAATCAGACTTTAAATTAGCCTCCGGTAATCAGGGTTGCATCATTTTGGCGGATGTAATTGATAGCACCGCTTGATGGGGCTGTTGTGCAAGCTCCGCCTTTTGCGTAATGCAATTAATTAGTAGAAACTAGGGCTGGTGTACTACTGGATAAAGATGTTTGTCAGGCATGAGGGAAAGTGAGCATTTTCATTTCATTTTTTAAGGAAATCTGCAGATTATGATCAAATTTTGCCACTATGGCAAAATGCATTGGAATCAATTAAGGAAGTCGAAATTAAAGTACTATTAAACTCTCAAAGTTTTTTGACTAATGAATTTAAATCAAACAAATATACATTGCCCTTTTTTTTTACTGTCTTCATGTTTCAGAACAGCTCCAACTCTCTTAACTCTGCTTCCCTGAACTTTCTGTCCAGTACAAGATGAGACACTTCAGAGCAGACACCAGTAGCTGTTCATCTACTAGTTTGTGGACTCACACACAGCTTACTAGTACACACATGGGTGGATCCATATGACTTGCAGAGGAAAGGAGCCACCCTAAAACAAGATCAGGGCCAGTGCTCGGGGGACCAGCTGATTCTGCAGGAAGCTAAGCAGCATCCATTGTACTATAAGTGATTTCATCAGCATTTGAAATAGCTTCAAAATCTTTTGACATTAATATCACTTTAATGTGGTTTTTAAAGGGTTCAATGAGCTTACATTAACTCCTTAATGTGTATGTAACATCCAACCAGGAAACTCTCTAATTTGCTTCCTTTTGGTTTGTTAAATATACTATTAAATGAGTGCAACAAATATATGTTGACCCTTCCATAAAATCTTGGGAACTGATAACTTCCAGAGCTTTCAACAAAAGCAAAAAAAAAGGGAAATAAATGAATGCAGCCATTACATCTAAGGACTGGCAATGCAAGATATTACATTTTGTTCCTGTGTTTAGATACAAATTAAGGTTAAAGGAGAACTATGAGGTGAGTGATTTTCACTCAGCCTCATAGTTCAAGCCGACGTGTGACAATGGAATAGATCAGGAAGTGAGCGCATACTGTCGCTCGCTCACTTCTCGATCATCTCCCTGTAGAGAGCGGTGACTGTCACTCACGTCTCCCTGCAGGGATTCCCTCCCTCTCCGATCCTCCAGGGCTGACTGGCGGAACGGACAGGGAGGGGGCGGGCACAGCTGGCTCTGCCTCTAGATAGACAGAGCCAGCTGTCAATCACGCAGCTGAGTGGATCTCAACAGTAATGTCGGGATCCGTATCGGCTGCGGAAGTCTCAGTATACCATGAGCTGTAGCTCGCGATATACTGAGCTTTGGGTCATGTGAGGACTCTAGTATATGTCCTCCCGTGCTCCTTAGGAGTACTATGGGGAAAAACACTTACCCCATAGTTTTCTTTTAAGGTTAGATTGCTTTTCAACTATCCTGGACCTGTACTTTTGCCACAAATGGCTCAAGTCAATAGTCTCATTATTTTACTTTTTTTTGTTTAATACATTTTTATTTAGTTTACAAGGTAGTAGAAATGCAGCAGTACAAACCAAGAACAGAGAAGATCAAATACAAACCTAAAACATAACCAATTAATTGGTGAACAGGAAGTAAAAATTTTGCAACAGCTATCACACACAATCACACCCTTTAAAATCAATATAAAAGAAAACAGTACAAAATCTTTCAAGCAAATTATGTCTAAGCAGCTCATTGTGTGAAATATCTCAGCTGGAGAAGTCAATTTCTTCAAGATCAAATACTTTCTAACTGTACAAACCAAATAAACAAAACTAAGAAGAGATGGTTTCATGTTTATTGAACTATAATGAGTCTATAAAAAAAAATACCACCTACAGTTCAACTGCCGAATTTACCCGGCAGTGTCCAAAATAAGATCATAATGTGCTTAGTACATTTTGAGGATTGGTCCCTTAAAAAGCGCCAGTATAGATGCAACTCTAAAACAAGACAGAGTTATCCTATTATGATAGAAATGTATGTTATTCTACATGTGTATGTAAAATGACACATGTACTATACAGTACATGTAAGCAATTATTAGTTAATAGTTACATACTCATATGGCATCATGTAGATCAGTGTTCCCCAACCCCCGGTCCGCGGCGATAAAAAGGTTGGGGAGCACTGATGTAGATGACTGTTTTCCTGCATATGAAGTGCTTTTGAAAAATGTCAAATACAGGTCATCAGATTTCCATTGATTTCAATGGAGTATTGTAGATGACAGTTCAGAGGTTAGGTTTGACCTGCTTTGCGCTGTGTCACTTTGGACGCAGCATGTGCTATTGAGGTGCGTTTCAATTGCAGGAAAAACGGGTCAAATGCAGCCTTTTCTTGTCAAATGCTGCTGTTTGAACATGCATAGAAAAGGCTACCATGCAGGGGTCAGTTTAAAAGAAGGAATCCATTGAGGAGCTTTATACCATCTGATGATCATTTTAAAAGACAGTTCTTTAATCATTCATAAGGTAAGTTATCAAATATGGCCCATGTCATTTTTACTGAGACTGAGAGTGCATTTGTCAAGAAACAGGGATTGTAAATATTCATTAAATTCATTAAAAGTGTGGTTGTATATTTTCTTGGGTCACTGGCCCTCCTGGCTCTGCTTTTGCCAATTAAAGGAGAACTATGAGGTGAGTGCTTTTCACTCATCCTCATAGTTCTAGCCGACCTGTGACAATGAGACTGTCACAGGTTGGCTCAGTAGATAGGGAGGTGAGCGAACACATACCGGCGTTCGCTCACTTCTCGATCCTGTCACGGATCTCTGCGGAACGGACGGGGGAGGGGGCGGGTACAGCTGGCTCTGCCTTTAGATAGGCAGTGCCAGCTGTCAATCACCCAGCTGGGCGGATCAAGACATAATTGTCGGGATCCGTTTCAGCTGCGGCATCTCAGTATACCGCGAGCTGTAGCTCGCGGTATACTGAGCTTAGGATGACGGGAGGACGCTAGTTTGTGTCCTCTCGTTACTCTAAGGAGAACTATGGGGAAAAGCCCTAACCCCATAGTTCTCCTTTAAGTAAATGAGCCGTTTTATACCCCCCATGATCATTTAAAGAGAGTTCTTAAGTCATTATAAAGCTGGCCACACACCTATAGATTATCTGCAGATTTTCTATGGTCAGATGGAAAAAGTGCAACAGATTCCTCCATCTATGCTAAACTGTGTGGAAGAAAGAACCTCCCGCTAGGCCAAGCTTGCTGGTCGGCCCCGCTGGCTCTCAAAATACCTGAACAATGGCTGCATCGTTTGGCATGCGTCCCCATTCAGTCTCTGGATACGCACAGAAATGTTGCAAATTTGGTGACATGCAATCTGCGTTTTCTCTCTACGTTCGGGTGCGTTTGGGATACCATTACCTAGTAATGGCTATGCAAACACATTCATCGCAATGGCCATCCCAATGGCCAGTTTAGGCCTGTCCCCCAGCATGCAAAATCGTTGCCTTAGGCGGCATCTTTTTTGTTCATGTTGGAGGCCTTTCCAGCCAGAGCGTCCCGGGTTGCTAAGAGCTGGGCGGGGAGATGTGTATGGCCCTTGCACATCTCCCCGCCCAGCTGCACTAGCCCTTCTGGATTTTGCATGCTGGGGGACAGGCCCAAACTGGCCATTGGGCGTACTGGCACTTGCCTGGTGGGCCGAGGTGAGCCAGGCCGGCCAGGTGGCTAAAACAATTAGATAGTGGCAGTGCTGCACCGAACAAAAATATTCAGGCAGTTTAGCTGACCGCTCGCTGGGGCCTCGGCTGTGAGGTCCCAGCAAGAAGCCACATGATCAGCGATCTGCCTCTGACTGTATTCCAAGTGCCACGTACAGGGCTGGCCCACACAGCTCCCCATGCTGAGGCTCTGCACCCAGATCCTGTATGGAAGAAGAAGACATGAGTCATTTTTGACAAGTCCTTTACTAAAAAAAAAAAATTGATCCATCGACGTAATCCAGGGTCAATCACGATGTTCAGGACTCGACAAAATAAAAAGAATGGCCTTTTGACAGATGCCGGCAACTTATAAACAATTAGGCTAAGCTAGCAGTGACAGCTAGCTCTGCCCAACTGTTTACAGTTGTAACAGGTGAGCCATGATTTGCCAAATCATGGCTCTCACAGTTCTCTGTGCCCTGATTGGGCAAAGTCTTGCACCTGACCTGCCAATTAGGGCTTTAGCAAACGCCCTGCCGTATGTGGCGCTTGGCGGGCAAACAGTCCGCCGAACGCCTTGATAGTTTTTGTGTTCGGCGAAGATACGAACTAGCGATGTTCAAGTCAAACTCACATTCGGCTTTAACATCGAGCCCATCCCTAGTGCTGAGTTTCCAGGTCTGTACACCTGCACTGCCCATTATGAGAGGATCCCACCATCCCTGTGCTGAGTTCCCGGGTCTGTACACCTGCTGTACCCATTATGAGGGGTTCCCACCATCTCTGTGCTGATTTCCCTGGTCTGTACACCTTCTGTGCCTATTATGAGGGGTGCCCACGATTTCTGTTCTGAGTTTCTGGGTTTGCACACTCATTTTGCACATTTTGAGGGGTTCCCACCAGGCCCGGACTGGCCATAGGGCACACCGGGCACTTGCCAAGATAAGCCGGGCTGGCCAGGCGGTAAAAACAATTAGGCATCAGCAGCAGCGCAGAGCCAAACACAATTAATGCCAGGTGGGTGGTGCACAGCACTATAATTATAATGCAAGCTCAAATGTGCTTCCATGTTTGGCTCCGCCCCTAGATTGTGATGTGGCGGGGCCTGCTGGGGGTCATGTGATTGGGCTGCTCAGTCTAAAATGCCCGGGCCTATTTTTAGTCCCAGTCTGGGCCTGCTGGGGGATGAGGATTAATGGAACCACAGCATGGTTGCCAAGACCTCAAACAAGAATTTATGCTAATGCGGGTAGTTTTGTCCCTGATATTTACTATACACCTATTTGTAAAGTTGCTATTTGTTCTTGGTTTTTCTCCTATTGTGTAAAATACCTCAAATAACAAGAAAAAAACACCGTAAAAGGAAAACTGGGAAAAGAAATGTATATGCTTATATGATTAAAAAAACCATTATGAATGGACACTTTGTAAACCAGTCCATTGTTAGTACTCATCTGTCAAGCAAGTACATCGGAGAGTCATCTTTGTCCTCACTTGACCTGCTTAGATTGCTAAAGGTCAGTACGTTGAAATAATCTGTTTACAAACACAACTGAAGGAATCTCAATTGGCAAGACCTTTCATGTAGTGCAATAGAAAGGAAAAAGGTGCTGGGTTATATTATAAAGGCTTGCATGGTTTGACTGGATATATTAATGGAGCAAAGGTATACATATACTGTATTCGGCTATTCACTTCAGGCTTGTACAGCTGATTTCAGCCGTACACCGACTGAAATCAGCCGTACAACGGCTTGCTGCGGCTGGGGTCGGGTCGGCCGAAGTGCAGAAGGAGTTTGACTCAGCTAATCCAACATCTGGATCGGCTTAGCCGAACCTCCGGCAGGCTACTCGTTGCTGTTCGGCCTATTCTCATAGGGCCCAAACAGCAGTGAGTGAATAGCCGAATGCCGGAGAGCGCCCTTCGGCTCAGCTATTCTATTCTGCTCAGTTCCTCTGTGGTACCGAGCAGAATAGAAAAAGTAGAGAAAAATGAGAAAATGATTGGGCGGAGCTAGCAGTGACAGCTAGCTCCGCCAAACTTTTTCTATTGCACGGGACCAGTTGTCATTAAAATGAGAGCTTGTCGGAACCGGCGGTCATATCAAAGCCGGCTCCGACAAGCTCTCATGACAGTCCAGGGCGCCTGGTTACTAGGTAACCAGGAGATGCTGAACTGTCATTGCACACTGAGAACCCGGCGGAGCCGCTGGGATATAATGGCGGTTCCGCCAGGTTCTCAGTGTGTAATGGCAGTCCAGCATCCCCTGGTTACTAGGTAACCAGGAGATGCTGAACTGTCATTACACACTGAGAACCCGGCGGAGCCGCCGTGATATCGTGGCTCCGCCGGGTTCTCAGTGTGTAATGACAGTCCAGCGTCCCCTGGTTACTAGATAACCAGGAGATGCTGAACTGTCATTACACACTGAGAACCTGGCGGAGCCGCCGTGATATCACAGCGGCTCCGCCGGGTTCTCAGTGTAATGACACATCAGCGTCCGTGGTTAGCTGCTAACCAGGGGACGCTGATCTGTCTCTGCATGCAAGTGGCCGGAGCCAACCGTGAGATGATGGCTGGCTCCGCCAAGCTGTCAGTAGCAGGTTGTCGGCCAGCCGTTCCAGCTTCGGCTTTCACCTCGGCTCAGTTGAGCCGAAGCATATGCCTTCGGCTCGACTGAGCCGCTCGGCCAACTTCGGGAGCTGTACGGGCTCAAGTGAATAGCCCGTACAGCAGCCCTTCAGTTCTACTCAACCGAAGGGGTCCTGGGGCCGAAGCTAGCCGAAGGATCAGCCGAAGCTATGGCTAGATCCTTCGGCAGCTTTGTGAATAACCCCCATAGTACTATGTGTCCTCAGTTATGAATGAACAGGCTGTGATTTACATCACAGCCTGTTCATTCATGAATTTCTGAATGGGGAGTAGCACTCCCTATGGAGGCTTCTCCCCATTCATAAACTGCTTGATAGTAAATATTTTACTATCAGCAGTTTCTGAATGGAATGGGAAGCCTCTGTACTGAGTGCTTCCCATTCATTGAGTGCTGAGGCTGCAGAAAAATACATTGAGGATTTGGTGTCCTCAATTTCTTTTTCTATTTCAAAAGGGAAATGTCAGGGGTCTGTTTAGACCCCAGAGATTTCACCGTAGCCCCCCCAACAGTAAAAAAAATAAATACAAAATTATTAAAAAATAAATAAAAAATGTTAAAAAAATTAAAATAAAAAAATGTAAAACAAAATAAAATTATTTAAAAAAAATAAAAAATGTGTAAAAAAAAAAAAAAATTAAAAAAAAGCACAACCCCTCCCTCCCCCCACATAACACACACATATTGTGGTGCACACCATGCACATGCGCTGCAGTGCGTTGTTAGAACGCATCGCAGTGCATGATCTTTTTTATTTATTTTTTTTCTTTAAAAAAAAACATTAAATTAACTGTGGCAGCGCATGGCAAAGCTTTGTGACTCATTGCCATGCGTTGTGATACCTTGTGTTGCAATTAAATATACACCTGTATCATTTTATCACAACACAAACACCAAAACAATTTTTTACATAAGTCGATTATTTACAGTTTTGCATACCTTCATTTTTTTACCTTTTCGCAAAAAGGCGCAATTACAAATTTGCTAATATTTGTTATTTATTAACTCAATACAGTTTTATCTTTTAGATTT